>NW_010164427.1:0-6965 GCF_000695765.1 Mesitornis unicolor | reverse complement strand
CAGGTGACCCCTTCTCCCATCGATACGTGTAGAGTTTCATTCTGTAGCCTCTGAAGTCAATGACAAAAATCCCATTGACTCAGATGCTGTGAGTTCTCTGCTTGACTGAGGTCTGTCATCACTGGCTGGTTTCCCTCTGTGAATTCTTCCTTTGCAGGAGCGTGCATTACTGATGACTGGTTTCAGAGTAGCTTGGGATTCTGTGCCCGTGAACATTAATGTCGAACTGTAATAATGGCTGAAGCTAGGTACAAAATAATGTAACTTACACATTGCTTATAATGTGTGTAAGCTGGTAAGAAAGAATAAAAAGTGATTATCTGTAAAATGAAGACTTCTGCTTTAATGCCTCCATGCACCACTGGACATCCTCCAGCTTCATCGGCACCAAGGTTTCTCCCTCAGCCTTTGCACTGGGCCAGGCACAGTGTCCAAGGGACCAGGGTGATTGTCACTAAAGGAAGTGCCATGAGTTGAGCATCTAAGTTTTTCTTGGCTATTCATGAGCTGAAAAGTATGAAATTATATAGTGCTCCTATTGTAAAAAGTTAACTGAGCAAAAACGGCACTTCCTTGCTTACTAGATACTCCCCATGTGTATTCAGTATTTACTATCAGTACCGAGTGGTCAAGCCAGCACAGCCAGGAGGGGGAAGGCAGCCTACATTTTACTGTGTGGCTAAAAGTTTAAGAAGTAATTGCAGGTACAAATCTACCCAGTGCTCTGTTACCGCAGGGAGAGCTCGAGGCTGAGTGTCTCTGAGGTGGAAGTGATGTTAGAGCCTTTGTTACCGGTGATAATCCGAGCACTGGGAGCTCAGCCCGTCTGTCATGTCCCAGCTGAGGCTGCAGAGCTGGCAGGCAAGGAGAGGATCTTCTTACTTGTAAATTGAGAGACATTTGAAGCCAAAGAGGGACAATAAACAAGGCCTGCACAATGTCATTGGGCTTGCTGGGAGCAGGACTTCAGCTGAACCAGACGCACCTCCGTAGGAGTGCTGAGCGAGCCAGCATTTGGAATCAACGCTAACCTGGGTGGCAGGGACCCAGATTTGTTCACTTGCAGGCTGCGAGCAGTCTGAGGGCTGGCGGTGCTGGGGGCTCTTTGCTCACCACAACAAAAAAGAGGTGTCCTCAGCCCAGGGTCTGCAGCCCCTTAGGTGACAGTGTTTCTTGGAAGGACAGAATAGCCTCTTTTGTAGCACAACCCCACTAAAGGTTAACCTGCAGAGAGGTGAGGGTCATGCACAGCTCTACATGGCCAGTTGCAGGAGTTGGAGATGGGTTAAAGCAAAAGAATTAAAGAAATACGGTGTTGGGTGGGTCGAGGAACCACTCTGGTGGTGGGAGATGCTCATGCCACATGAAACAGAAAGGCCACATCAGCCAAACCTGACTGCATCTGATAATGATGTGGGTGGTTTCTCTTGGCTTATGAAGGTCCCATCTGCTCCAGCTGGCATGGTGCTGAGCAGCTCTGCCCTTTTTGATGTGTTCTACCACCTGGCTGCTGTTTCTGAATGGGCTTATTTTCATGGCATATCGTCATCTTGTCAGAAGATTTAAGGGAAGACATATAGGCTCACCAGGAAGCAACAGTTTTATTCCAACGCTCCTGCCTTTCTCTGGAGCCCCACTCGTGGTGCAGCCGTGGGGAAACTGGCACCAGCTCTTGGCCTCTCCAGACCAACACGTCCTTGCACCGCACCACCACCCAACAGACACCTCTGGTTAGCAATTGCTTCCCTAGGAAAACATTCTACTTCTTATCAGTAGCTGCTGAGCTCTGTTTGCATACAATTAAATTCCCAACTGTGAGGGAAAAATCACAAGGCTTGACCCCATTTTAACTGAGATATTTGGGGTTTGCTGTTTGTGCCCCCAGGCTCTGCCAGCAGAGCTATTTCCACATCTCTTCACCTCCTCTGGTCTTGCTTCTGCTTTCACTCACCACAAGTGACCGTCATCTCTCTTCTGCTCAAGAATGTTTGGTGGCACAGATGTGATTTGCTGTTCTGGCCCCAGTGATTTCAAACTGTGAACCCACCAAGTGAGGCGCATTGGAGGCTACTCTTCATTTTGGGCTTTGTCCCTCTGGAGAAAAGTGATTCTGCTTGTGGTGTATTCCTCCTCTCAAGTGCCACAAGTCTTATCTCGGAGATAAAATCTTTAGTCCTTTGCTCACTTTTGACCAAACACTCATTACATCCCAAGGTTGCAGGTGGATTTGCTGCTGATCGTGTTGTCTGCCTCAAGCAAGTCGCATATTTTTCATACCTATGCCATTATTTCGCAAGGGCTCTGTCTGGGTGAGGACTTACAGGCATGGCCTTAGGCCATCAGACAGTTTTGCAACCCTTGTGTCTGAGGGCTCTGCAGACACAGCATTGCTGTGCAGAGCCAGACTATCTGGTAATGGTACCATCCTAATGCAGGAAAAAGAAATGCTTTATTAACACTTGGTTATTCAAATGGTTGCAGCTTATCTGCTGCCTTTTATAATCATAGCATTGGTGAAAACCATCCAAATGTGCTGGGATATGGAAAAGCAGCACAAAGACTCCAGAGCAGCCCAGACTCTGCCATTTGGGCAGGGTTTTCTCACATTCATTATCTGTAAATGAAGTTTACTTTTGAAGACACAGGGACCACTGTTTCTTTCCTGTGTTGCTTTTCTTTCCTCTGCTCAGCAGCTCAGAGGAGAGGCTTCGCTTGTGTCCCTGTGGTGGAGGGGCTGGCAGATGGTGACAGGAGGACCTGAGAGAGGCCTGGGGCAAAGTAATGAGGGAGACCAAGCGTGACGAGCTGGAGAGGGCTGGGAAGGTGGAAAGAAAGGCCCAGGGGTGGAAACATGAAGGGAAAGACACAGCAGAGACAAAGGCAGAGAAATACTGAGCAGTAGAAGCCAAGAGGCTGGGAAACATGGAGGGAAGTGAAGGAAAACCAAGCCCTTTTGCTGGGCAGCCGCCATGCTGGGAGTTCACGGTGTCACCTCAACCTCAGGAGCTGTCACATGTTGCTAGAAGCCTGTTTCTACCTAAAAACGGGAACCACCACAGTTTGTGCTGAGCATTTGAGTGCTCGGGGCTGGTTTTACAGATGTGGACACCACGGGGCTCACCAAAAAGAGACCTCACCATGGGGAGTCCAGGACCTGTGCCTGACGCGTGGACAGGCACCAGCACCTCCCTCCTGTGGCCCTGCCTTGTCTCTCATTGCTCCTGCATGCAACGTGCCCCAACCCACTACATGTGTGCACATGTGTGCTTACATACACACACATGCTTCACACACCGGTGTTTACACACACACACACACGCCGTTTCCCTGTCCTTCTTGACGAAAAGAGCAAGTGTTAGTGACAGTATGGCTAATTAGAAGAAATATTACAGATAAATGGATATTTGCACCATTGCCCTTTATATTTTGAAATTTCCCTATATGAACTGGTTGAGAAATAAAATACATCTTCCAAGGATACTTAGGGAAGGACTCAAGGCTGCCCTGGAGCAAAATCCAGACTCCTGTGGAGAAAAAAACCCCTGAGCTGCCAGAAGCAGAAAAGCAGAGATGGTGACCCTCTCCCAGGAATCTGAGCAGATCCTTAGGGATGGCTGGAGATGGTTCTTTTCACCGGACAGTTCTTGCTGACTTTGTAGCACACCTTCCATAACTTCTCTGCTAAAATGGAGCAGTAAGAAGAAACTCCACTAAGATAGGACTAGAAGGACACTCTTAGATCACTGAGTTCCTCCCCCTGCTACCAGGGGCATCACTGAAACACAGCGTGGTTTGGGCTGGAAGGGACCTCACAGCTCCCCCAGTCCAACCCCCATGGACAGGGACACCTCCACCAGCCCAGGCTGCTCACAGCCCCGTCCAACCTGGCCTTGGGCACTGCCAGGGAGGGGGCACCCACAGCTTCTCTGGGCAACCTGGGCCAGTGCTCACCACCCTCAGAGGGAAGAATTTCTTCCCAATGTCTCACTTAAATCTACCCCTTTTCAGTTTGAAACCATCACCCCTCATCCTATCACTCAATGTCCTTGTAAACAGTCCCTCCTCACCTTTCCTGTAGCCCCTTCAGGTACTGAGGGCTGCTCTAAGGTTTCCCCACAGCCTTTTCTTCTCCAGGCTGAACAACCCCAACTCTCTCAGCCTGTCCCCACAGCAGAGCTGCTCCAGCCCCTGGTCATCTTCGTGACCTCCTCTGGACTCACTCCAACAGCTCCATGGCTTCTTGTGTTGGGGACCCCAGAGCTGGACACAGCACTGCAGGTGGGGTCTCACCAGAGCAGAGGGGCAGAATCCTCCCCTTGCCCTGCTGGTCACGCTGCTGGGGGTGCAGCCCAGGACATGGTTGGTTTCTGTGCTGCAAACACCCATTGCTGGCTCATGTTGAGCTTCTCATCAACCATCACCCTCAAATCCTTCTCAGGGCTTCTCTCAATACGTTCTTCACCCAGCCTGTATAACCACTCACAATTTGTAATCTGACAAAAAAAAACCATAAATGTACATTTTTCTTCTCGACATTTCTACTCATGGTTCTCTGACTGTTAATACTCTCCTAATTTCTGCTCCCAGCAACAAAATTTACTTTTTGCTCGTTTGATTTTATGCAGCAGTGGTTTTGAACGTATACAACTCCTTGCTAGTTGTGTCCATTGTGTATTTATTGATGGATCTTATCTTGTTTCACTAAAAAAAAAATCCAGGCTCTATTTTGCTCTTGCAAGGTGAATTTTCCATTTACATGTCTTTTTAATAACTCACACCAAAAGAAAATAAACTTTCCTTATGTTAAAGGGAGAGTAAAGAAGACAAGTTTTGATTGTTTTTGCAAGTAGAAGGCTTCTCTGTCTCTAAACACTCTATTTTTTCCAGCTAAAATGCCAGTGCAATCAATAGTACAAACTTCTTTCTGAGGTTCCAAGTATCTTTTATTGTAGTATGATTTTTTATATGCAGCCAAGATCAGTTCAGTCTAACTTGTGTTGTCAAAATAACTCCCAGCCATAGCCAATTTTGTCTGTAATGGTTTGGGTTTGTTTTCCTCAGGTGCTGTTGTCCTACCTTTAAAGTCCATTGGTAGTGAGACCCCTGCTGCACTGGTCAGCGTATCTGGAGTTGATTTTTGAGCTTCCTTGTTCAGCCGGTGACTCCAAAACCCATCGACAGAGCGGAGGAGGCGTCGCTCATCTGTATGTATTCAGGTCACAAGGACCACTGGACAAAGTGTTTAGTCCCTGTCCTCTCTTAGCCAGAGCTGGGCTGTCAAATAGGGATATTGTGAGCGAATCACAGGAGCCCAAAGTGCCTATCTCTGCCAGGCTCTGTTACTGCTGAGAAAGAATATTTGGAAGTCTGTTAGAAAAAAAAAAAGAGGCACCTTGGACAGACTCTCCCTTCCTCTCCCCTTTCTGTCTGTCCTCACAAAGAAGTGACCTTTTAAAATCTCTTATCTGGAAGCTTCAGTTTAAAGAGCCTTACTGACGCCTCTCGGAAAACACTGAAAAGCCCTTCTGAAACTGCTGCTCCCTCTCTCCTGGTCTCCTGGGTCACTTTCTTCCCTCCTTCTCTTTCACTGCTGATGCATTTGCATTAGAAAAGGCTGCTCCTCTCCCTGCTTGCTGAAGTCACAGCCTGGTTTATAGCATCGGGATGGAGCTGCTGTTGCAGCCCAAGTACTCACAGCATCTTCTGAACTCGTGGGAAGTGACCAGATGAGATGCCCCTCGGCAGGACAGAAATTGGGACTGAGGAAGGAAAAGCTGGGTGGGTTTTATGTTCTTGAAGCTGTCAATATCTAGGGATACCTCAAGAGATGAATTTGCCTTTCCAAGACTCCTCTGGTGTGGACTGTAAATCTGAGGTTTCCCAGCAGCAAGAGGTTGAGTCCTAAAAAAAAATTCATTCTGAAGCTGGGGAACTTTGGACCTTTGGCCAGGGCTGGACCTTCATGTGTTTCAACTCTGGCCACCAAAATTGTCTTAAGATGGAGTTTTGTGAGCCAGTCTGAAGGGAAGGTTTTTGTGTCTTCTGCTTACTGGAGAGGGAGGAATATTCATCCAATGATTTAATACATTTTAGGGCCAGAGGAAATCAGTGCCCCTTCTTATTTCGTTGCAAAAAACTAACATGACAGAAGTATGACTGATGGAGTGACAGTGGGTACAGCAGGATATCCCAGGCTGTTTCATTCCCACCAATATCCAGTTGATGATGTGCAAAGGAAGGCCAACCACAGGCTGGCTTGTGCTGGCAAGAGTGCAGACAGAAAATCAGGACAAGTGCCCTTATTTTGAGTACTTTTGAGATCACATTTGAAGTGCCATCTCCCATCTGAGCATCTTCAGTTCATGAAAAGCATTGACATATAGGACAAATCTAGCAGAGGCCACCGAGTTGATCTCAGGAGGCAGGAAAGTTCACATGAAAGGGCTTTGGTTCCTGTGCATGTTTGTACCACTTAGAGTGAAATACTGAAAACACCAGTGCCAGTGCTGGCCACAGGGAAGGAGAAACTGCTCATCAGGATATTAGCACAGCTGTAATTAAAGCACATATTAATTGCTCTGCATTACTAGGTGCTGGGAGCTCTCTGCTAAGCACTGCAGTGAGTTTTGTCATCCACTGAATTAACTGACTGTGATTTTATGTATTTCCTTCACAATTCTTGCAGAAATAGGGAATAGCATTGGGCTGTATGTGAAACCTCCCCTTGGAACCTACCTCGTAAATGACTACAGGGAGTAGTTTATTACTTAGCCACTTTTAATCCACCTAACATATACTGTGGGTTTTTAAGTAGCCCAGTGTCAGGATTTCAGTGGCCAGGTCAAAATGGTCCAGTAGAAGCAGCCAAGGTTTCTTGAGGGTTTCAATACCAGTTGGCTTTGGTACATTCACTGTCAGAGTCTCTCCATAGCTCTCTATTCAGGCTACAGAGTATTTATATTTAT
>NW_010164426.1:0-1791 GCF_000695765.1 Mesitornis unicolor | reverse complement strand
TCCCCAGGGAGATGCTCGGGGATGCTGGATTCAGCCCAGGGTCTCAGCCAGCCGCTCTCTCCTTCCTAGCCCAACGTCAAGGAGCTGCTGGGCCGCAGCGCCAGAGGCAAGGTCGGTACGTCCAGGGCAGATTTATGGGCGGAGGGTGGGGGGGGGTGGCTTTTCACAGCCAGCCGGGAAGTGAAGACCACCATGAATGTGAGTACAAAGTCGCGTACCACAGGAACTTCTCAGCAGAAAGTTCCTTGGCTGGGAACGACAGGCAGGAGAAAGCCTGCATAGGATGACAGCATGGCTAGGGGCCTTTAACGTGCAGGGGCCGTTAAAAGCCAAATACGAGTCTGAATTGTTTTGGACGTGGTGTTTTCGCAGGAGAGAGCATGGGGCACTGCTGTTCTCATCGCTGAGCCTTGTTCTTGCTGCCAGGCTCATGAGCAGTGAGGACAGGCTGTGAGTGTGCAGAGAGGAACACGGAGCCAAACTGACAGGAGGAAACTGAAACAGCGGAGCTGGATGTTTGCCAAACGTTGCCGCATTTAGGTATGGCCAGAGCCTAGGAAAATCCCCCTCCTAGGTGCAGTATGCCTAAAGTGGTGGATGGCATTTGTGCAGGGTTTAAGGAACAGATAGGCCTTCAAAGAAGCTACAGAACCTTTTGTGGGTAGATGTTATCATGTCTCTAAGAGCCTGTGATGTGTTTTTTGCAACCCTCTAGGTGCAAGAGTGTACTCGTCTGTCTTGCTGCATTGCAAAGAGCCTTCCTGGTTTCTGTCTCTGTAAGACAGTTGTGCTTCTCCTGACCCCTGCGGTGCCAGTTCCCCAAAATGAAGATGCACCACTGCCTGTGTGTACTCCACTGCTGCACTCTGCAAAGTGACCTTCCTCAACCTCTTCACATCCTTGAAGCCAAGGCATGAGCAGAACTTTCTGTTCTTCATTTTCCGTATTTATCTACCTGAACAATCATTTCTTTCAAAACTTTTGTTAGTAAAATGACTGCTGGTAATCAAGGCTTTTCCTTTGCCTGCCAAAGTCCTTTCACATGCCTAGCCAAAGCCTCCTCCTTTCTCTTCCCCCTCATGATCCCATACTCCACTGCACCCCATAGATGCACTGCAGCCTTCCTGCTCCTCCTGTCCTTCTCCACACCTGGATGGGCTTTTACAGTGGCCACCATCTCCACCTCCAGTCCACCTTCCCTGCTGGCTGCTCCCTTTGCCCCTCTCCCAGGATTGGACACCCTGAAGCAGGGTCTGCAGCTGCTTCCAGGCTCCTGCCTCCCTTGACCATGTCCTCCAGAGCTGCAGGGGCTTTGTGCTGTGCTTCACTTCTTTCAAGACCTCTCACAGCTCAGCCTGCGTGCCCTGACGAGAGGCTCACCGCAGGAAAGAGAGGGGTTTGGGAGATAGAGAAGATGGGTTTGGAAGAGACTTGAGAAGATCCCATAGGCAACCAAGGGCAGTGGCGCCACAGCAGGACGTGGCGGAGTCCCGGCCGGAGCCGGCAGATTCGCGCAACGATCCCAGCGGCAGCAGCGGGACCCGGGCGGGAGGACTGAAAAATGGCGACACCTTCCCCTCACGGCCGGGCGGCGCGAAACTGAACTACCTCCTCCAGCCGCGCAGGGCCCACCCCCGCTGCCGCGGCCCCAGGCGGCTACTGGTGGGCGGTCTACACCGGTGACTTCTGATTGGCTGTGCGGCCCGCCGATCTTGCCTCCTTGCCCCGCCCGGTGGCGCCGCAACGTTTCTTACACCGCGCGGGGGGGGGGCGGCAGACGCTATGGCTGCA
>NW_010164425.1:0-463 GCF_000695765.1 Mesitornis unicolor | reverse complement strand
ACCCATTAGCCAGTTCCACCACACAGATTACGTACCAACATTGCAGTTTGTTAGTTTTTCAAGGAGGAGGCTGTAAGGGACCATGTCAAAAGCCTTGGAGAAGTCCAAGTAGACAACGTCCACCACTCACCCCGCATCAACCGAACAGGTCACTTCATCATAGAAAGCAAACAAATTTGTTATGCATGATCTGTCCCAGGTGAATCCATGTTGGCTTTTCCCAATCACATGTCCCAGTTTACTGGTGATATTACTCAGGAGGATTTGCTCCATAATCTTTCCAGGGATCAACGTGAAGCTAATGAGCCTATAATTACCTGGGTACTCCTTGGAACTCTTCTTGTGTATAGGGACCACATTAGCCTTCTTCCAGTCTTTGGGCACATCTCCTAATCTCCACGACTTCTCAAAGATTACGGAGAGCAGCCTTGCGATGACATCAGCCAGCTCTCTTAGCACCCTC
>NW_010164424.1:3336-4272 GCF_000695765.1 Mesitornis unicolor | reverse complement strand
CCCCATTGACCATGACTCTCTGGCTTCATTGGGGGAGCCATAACAAATCACCTCATTATGGGGCAGTTGTCCCCTTCCCCGTGTCCCTGTGGGTGCCATTGGGCAGAGAGCAGCCCCCCCAACCTCTTGCTCCAAGGCCATGGGGTCATGGTCATTCTCTGGCGCCCACCAAAGCCACATTGGGGATTTGGGGTCTGCCCACAACATCCCCCAGCCCCACATCTCAGCAAGACGCCATATCCCTATGGGGCAGCAACCAGGCCCCCAAAATGATTTCGTCTCCATCTGATGTCCCCTCTTGGCTCTCCTTGAGCACCCAGAGGGAATCCCAGATCCCAAGGGGACGGTCTTAGGGTCCCCATCTCTTGCTTGGGGACCGACACCTCTTCCCCGCGCAGGGTCCCCGGTGACATCGACGAGGTCAACGCGCTCAAGCTGCAGGTGGACCAATGGAAGATCCCCACCGGCTTGGAGGATCCCCACGTTCCCGGTAGGACCCCGGGGCACTGAATTGGGGTGCAACATCAGGCCCTTCACCCAGCAGCTCTCACATGTCCCCATCTTCTCCACCCCCCCACCCCAGCCTCCCTGCTGAAGCTGTGGTACCGGGAGCTGGAGGAGCCGCTGATCCCCCACGAGTTTTACGAGCAGTGCATCACCCACTACGAGAACCCCGAGGCGGCCATCGCCGTCGTCCACTCTCTGCCCAGGATCAACAAAATGGTGCTGTGCTACCTCATCCGCTTCCTACAGGTACGGCCGGGACCATCCCCGTGTCCCTTTTGGGGTGGACGTCCCCCCAGTCTGGTGGCCTCTTTTGAGGTGGCTTTGGGTTCCCCAAGTTGATGTGGGGCTCCAAAAGTCGATGTGGGGTTCCCCATGCGGTGACCCCCATCTCATCCAAGAACTCCGACGCTCCCATTGTACGTGCACCCC
>NW_010164424.1:2951-3318 GCF_000695765.1 Mesitornis unicolor | reverse complement strand
ACTCCCTCTCCCTGCACGACGCCCTTGCGCTCTTTGGGGTGGACGTCCCCCCAGGCTGGTGGCCTCTCTTGAGGTGGTTTTGGGTTCTCCAGTTGATGTGGAGCTCCCCAAGTTGATGTTGGGCTTCCAATGTGGTGACCCCCAATCATACCCAAGAACCAAGAGGTCTCCATGGTCCCACCACCCATTTCTCACCACCCCATCAGTTCCTACAGCCAGGACCGTCCCCATATCCCTTTTGGGGTGGACGTCCCCCCAGTCTGGTGGCCTCTCTTGAGGTGGCTTTGGGTTCCCCAAGTTGATGTGGAGCTCCTCAAGTTGATGTGGGGCTTCCAATGTTGTGACCCCCATCTTACCCAAGAACCAG
>NW_010164424.1:1882-2919 GCF_000695765.1 Mesitornis unicolor | reverse complement strand
ACCACCCCATCCGTGCCTCCAGCCAGGACCGTCCCCAGGTCGCTTTTGGGGTGGACATCCCCCCAGTCTGGTGGCCTCTTTTGAGGTGGCTTTGGGTTCCCAAGTTGATGTGGAGCTCCCCAAGTTGATGAGGGTTTCCCCACGTGGTGACCCCCATCATATCCAAGAACCAAGAGGTCCCCATGGTCCCACCACCCATTTCTCACCACCCCATCAGTTCCTACAGCCAGGACCATCCCCATGTCCCTTTTGGGGTGTCCGTCCCCCCAGTCTGGTGGCCTCTCTCGAGGTGGCTTTGGGTTCTCCAGTTGATGTGGAGCTCCCCAAGTTGATGAGGGTTTCCTCACATGGTGACCCCCATCATATCCAAGAACCAGGAGGTCCCCATGGTCCCTCCACCCATTTCTCACCACCCCATCAGTTCCTACAGCCAGGACCGTCCCCATATCCCTTTTGGGGTGGACGTCCCCCCAGTCTGGTGGCCTCTCTTGAGGTGGCTTTGGGTTCCCCAGTTGATGGGGACTTCTCCAAGTTGATGTGGGGCTTCCAATGTGGTGACCCCAATCATATCCAAGAACCAGGAGGTCCCCATGCTCCCTCCACCCCTTTCCCACCGCCCCACCGGTGCCACCTCCATCCCCACCTGCAGGTGTTCGTGCAGCCGGCCAACGTGGCCGTCACCAAGATGGACGTCAATAACCTGGCCATGGTGATGGCCCCCAACTGCCTGCGCTGTCAGTCGGACGACCCGCGGATCATCTTCGAGAACACCCGCAAGGAGATGTCCTTCATCCGGGTGCTCATCCAGCACCTCGACACCAGCTTCATGGAGGGCGTCCTATAGCAGCCGCCACCGAGCGCGTTCCCCCCCCCTGCCACCACGAGTCCCCTCCGACGCCGCTCGCCCGAGGAGCACAAGCCGGACCCCACAAAAGGAGGGTGCTGGGTGACTCGTGTGTGTCCCCCCATCACCCCGGCGCCGTGGCACCCTGCCTGTCTCTGTCCCCACTGTGTCCCATCCCGACCCTCCGGCCGTC
>NW_010164424.1:1132-1657 GCF_000695765.1 Mesitornis unicolor | reverse complement strand
AGGAGGGGGGTGACAGCATAGGGGACAGGGGGATGGTGGACGGTTGGGTCTCCCCACATCTCTGTTCAGGTTGGGTCAGGCAATGGTTGAGAGCAGAGCCGTGGGGCAGCTGTGGGGCAGGGATCACCCCTGGGAGAAGCCGCTGAGTCGGGGACAAGCACCGGGAGGATGTGACACGTTGGGGTGCAAAGTGACAACCGTCTCGGTGCCGGGAGAGTCCCGGTTGGCACAATTGGGTGCATCCCATGGTGGAGCTGGGTGTGCCATGGGGTGGGTGCTGGGGGCCACTTTGGGAGCTGCCGTGGTGCCCGGTGGCCACCCTGGGGTGCTGGAGGAGCTGGTGCCCATCCCTGGCAGGACACCGGACCCATCTCACCACACATCGGCACCACCGGGCCCCAAGGGACTCGTCTCAGCACCCACCACCTCTGCTTGGCCCTGCTGGACCCATCCTGGCACCCATCATCTGCTCCTGGTCCTGCCCAACCCATCTTGGCACCCATCATCTCCTTCTGGTCCTGCCCT
>NW_010164424.1:0-399 GCF_000695765.1 Mesitornis unicolor | reverse complement strand
TGGCCCCATCCTGGCACCCATCATCCGCTTCTGGTCCTGCCCATCTCATCTGGGTGCCCATCATCTTCTCCTGGACCCATCCTGGCACCCATCATCTGCTCCTGGTCCTGCCCAACCCATCTGGGCACCCATCATCTCCTGCTCCTCCTGGACCTATCGTGGCACCCATCATCTGCTCCTGGACCCATCTTGGCACCCATGATCTGCTCCTGGTCCTGCCCAACTCATGTGGGTGCCCGTCATCTTCTCCTGGACCCATCTTGGCACCCATCATCTCCTGCTCCTCCTGGACCCATCTTGGCACCCATCATCTGCTCCTGGTCCTGCCCAACCCATCTTGACACCCATCATCTTCTCTTGCACCTATCGTGGCACCCATCATCTCTGCTTGACCCTACT
>NW_010164423.1:192742-195305 GCF_000695765.1 Mesitornis unicolor | reverse complement strand
CCCCCCGCCTTCTTGTGATATCAGGGAATGAAACCTCCAGTCCTATACAGACCTCTTAAATTATGGGCTCAAGATTGCATTTAGCCCTATGGGTCTGGTTCTGCTACTGATTGTATTCTCTGCCAAAGCAATGGCAAAATGAGGGTCCAAGCATTTAAAAAGTACTTTGCTTATCCCAGTAACAATGAGTAAAACTAACGTAAAAGCATTTTTTTCCACTTTACAATAAAACATTTACATTTTATTTGAAGATTTAAAAAAATGCTTAGAATTTGGATGTATAGAAGAAACAAGGATGACTCCTATGCTTGAAAATGGTGCCTTTCTAATCTATTGGAAATCTCTTATCAAACATTAATCAGAATGAGGAAGAAATCATGTGGTACTTCTGACTGTCGAAAGTTTCTGAAAATGTCCCCCATTAGAAATTTTTTGTGGAAAATTTAATACATTGATGAGCCTTCTAAAAAGGGAATAAGATATGGAAGAAGCTCACTTCTGCTTAGTTTTGTAGAGATTAGAAGAAACTGTGAGGGACTTCTGAGGCACCTCACTGAGCAGCATAATGGCAAATGATTCATTACTGACAGATGAAACATAGTGCACATCGGAAAAAACAATTTGAAGTACTCATACACGTTGCTGGGATCTAAATTAACTATAACCTAGAGGAAATATGCCTGGCTGTCATTGTGGACAGCTCAGTGAAAATCTTTGCTTTAGTGTGCAACACTAAACATAAAAGCAAACAAAATGTTAAGCTGTGTTGAGGGATGGGATAGAAAATAGTATTGAAAATGCATGTGATGATACTATAGTGTGAGTATTACAACAAATATATTGTGGTATATAGATTGATGGTATGACATTACTTGAATGATGCGTGCAGTTCTGATTGCTGTGAGAAGGACATAGCAAGAATAGAGCCAGTCTGAAGCAACAAAAATTATTTCTATTTAACATGAAAAGGCTGAAGAGATTAAGTATCAAGAGAATAAAAATGAGAAATGAATGACATACAAAATGCTAACAGAGATATACACTGAATGGTCCTATTTACTATGCTTATAATGGGAGATGCAAGTGGATAGGATGTAAAATTAAAAGTTGCCAATTTAAGAACCTAAAAATGTACTCAACCTCCCTCCCTATGCTGTATGATTAATTATTTAATTTCATTGCCTTCTATGTCTTTGATACCAAAAACGCAGAAAGATTCAGAAAGGATTTGACATTTGTTGAAGTATTGAGGACATTCACCATTTCAGTAGGGGATGGACCAAGGGTTAGGAATTCAAAACCTCACTTCACTTCTGTCTGATACTGACCTGCTCTGTGACCTCGGGCTTTTCCTCTCAGTCTTTCTCAGCTGCAGATGTTTTTAGTTGTAAAGGACCCAGGACAGGACTTACAAAACTGCTCAACTGCTTCACTTGTAAGCAGGTGCTAAACTTCCTATTTAATTGATATGAAGTTAGATTCTTAGGTAAGAATTAACTGTCCAAGTGTTTTGTGTATTTTGTCTTCTAGACAGAGGTCTCTGATGATAGCTATGTAAACAATACTGAACTTCAGAAGTTGTTTTTGTTTTTTTTTAAATAAGTGGTAGAACTTATGTATATTAAGTTAGATATAACCCAACTACTAACTGAATGGACTTCTGTAATAATCTTAACCTCAGGGCAAGTGTTTTTTTCAAAACTGTTCATACTTTATGGGCTTATGAAATGCAGCAAAACACCAGACCCAAGCAGCATAATCAATATCGATAATTGCTACAGTGTGTGCTGCTTTATAATATCAATGCAGTAGGGAAAAAACAACCCAAACCAAACCGAATATCAGATCAAAGACAGACTGGATATACGGATTATTTTATATAATAGTCCTGTGCCCTGGAAATGGTTTGAGTCCTTCTAGCTACATGAGATCACGATCAATTTTGCCAGAAGGACTTTTCCCAGCAGAGGCTAACCTTGAATTTTATGGGACAGGGACTCATACATGCAAGTCAGGCAGAGGCCCTAGTGCTTTACTGTTCGGGTATCCTATGGCACACTGTAGTAAAGTTTGGGGATATGCATATAGGACTCTGGTTTAGGCAGCAGGCAAACACACACATAGACCATGAGGAACAGTTATTTCTAGAAACAAATAATTTCTAGAAATCTTTATGATGGTATTCTCTCATATTTCAGTGGTGCCTCTTGGCTATTGCCTCCTCTTGTCTGCCTACACTAATGTTCCTCAAATCTTGACCTGATTTTGTTTTAGAGGATATTGTAGCGCTTCTGCATCCTGCTTGGCAATCTGATGGCAGAGAAAACACATTCAAGTATTTTTCCTCCTGGCTGGTGTCCAGATTAGGGACGGAAAGGAGTGGTGATTCTCATGATGGCCTGACTGCTTCAGCCCATACCTTTTTTCAAGGGATGTCAGAGATACCCAAAGTGTTAGGCAGAAGAGCCAGGTAGATTATCCTCCCTTTGTCTCTCAGCATTGGTCAAATCAGCAGAATAATTGTCTACTTTCCTCTTTGGTTTATTATTATTCAAGTTTCTGT
>NW_010164423.1:167742-187742 GCF_000695765.1 Mesitornis unicolor | reverse complement strand
CAAGTAGTAGCAATAATCAGTATTGCTATTCAAGGTTCATTTGGCCAAAGAACTGGTGGAAGAAGGAGCATAATTCTGAAGCCCTGTGATGAGGGCACTCGTCTGGGAAGGATTCTGATAGTTTTTTGCAAGGGCTTTTTATGCATTTTTTAGTGACTCATAATATGCTCTTGCTGGCTCCCTTTCTTTTATCCAATGAATCCTGATTTTTTTTTTTAATATTTTGAAGTATAATTGTTTTAGCAGAAGGAGTTAATATGTACCTCACTTTTATCAAGGAGTCTGTGGTAATCTTTGGAGATGCGAGGGATGTATGTTTGAACATGCTTTGGCTGAAAGTCATGGAAAGCCTAGTTCTCCTATATCTTTGCTGAAGCTTTGTAAAAGCAGGCATCTCTTCTAGTCTTTATTTTATTAAAAAAAAAAAAAGGCAGGGGGTGGAGTTGAAGTTGAGGCATGGGTCAGCCATGTGATGGTGCACTGGAGATTTGGGCTTGAATTTACATCGATTAGGCATTTCTGAGTGACCCAGAGTGAAGTGTTTGTGTCTCTCAGACACAAATAACATCGAAGAAACTGTCCTCTTCTGGAACTCTTTTCTTTTCTTTACTAGCTTGCATGATTCCCTGCAGATAGCACTTGTGTTGCAAATCCCATTTTAGGATACTGAACTTTCCTCATACACAGTGTATGGTGTTTAGGCATCTAATTTAAAGGCCTTGCATATCACGACAAATAAGTCTCTCTGGCGATGCCTTCATTGATGAATGCAGGAATATCCCGGGAGGTGGTGATTGGTCCTGCCTTCACCATGTAATTGTCTCCTCCCTCCCTCCTGCATGTGGGTTCCCATGGGCCAAAACCAGTGCTGAGGCATGCTCAGACCAGGTTTCCACTTTAGATGAGCCAGGGACCAGGGCTGTTAAGACACAAAATGGTGTGTGCTTGCCGCTCTGTGTAGGTGCAGTCTTATTGAGGAAGGCCCTCAGTTTCCACAGTATATACATACATTTCCATTTTCTTATAAAGCTTGTTGCTGGATAATGATGCTAGGTTTTTTTTCGCCCAAACCTACAGTCTCAAATTACTGTTGAAACAATGGTTTGCTTTTTAAAAAACAAGACTAGCTTAGGGCTATATAGACATAATAGTGTAAAAATAGTAATAAAAAACTATTCTGTATTAACAATAATATTTATTTTTAAAAAGCTCACAGCTTAAAGTTCTATATTTGGAAAATTTGTAAAATTTCTCAAATAATTTATACTTACTCTAGTGAACTACCAATATGTTAAAAGGGACAAAGGTATTAATTTGTTGAAGATAGTAAAGCATCTAAAATGTGTATTTATTCCAAAGAAGAGGGAGAGGGGAAGGAGAAAAAAAAAAAAAAAAGAAAATTAGTGGGTACTGTTTTGTGTGCAATTCCCAAGTATATTTTAAAAACAACATTGAATTTTTATAGCCAAATTATATTTTCTGCTAACAGGGAGTTGGGGAGGGATGAATAATAGGATGATTGACAAATCTTTTAGGGCCTGATTTTACAAGATGCTGCGCACCTCCTGATTGCTGCCAATCACTTTCATTTTCTTTCAGTTGATCCGAGAACATATGGCATTATTCAGATGGTGCTGAGCACCTTCAGTCACGGTCCTCGTATGCCACAACATCCTCATTCTGTGCAAATGTGAGAACTGCTGTTGACATTTTAAATTGGAGGGTTATTTGGTCTTTGTCTGGACAGACTCCCAGCTGATATAAATGGATGTTCTGCCTGAGGAAGGATTGCAACAGTAAATAATAAATAATCAATTTTATAAGTGCTATTGTATATACACAAACTATGTGAAGTATCAATTCGGTTCATAAAATTCTTTAACTCTTCCACTTTTATTTGATGCAAAAAAATACCTTTTTTGTTGAGAGCTGAGGTTTAGTTTACTCTCAGTGCAAATTTTGAAAAGTGGAAACTCTGGATGTTATGTGCACAAGGCAGTTGATTGAAAGAGATCAGAAAGGTGTTTTAATTTCAAAATAAAAGAAAAAAAAATAAATTTCAACATACTGATTTGTCCTGCATTACAGTTACCTGTAGAGAACCTCTAGTCATGTCTATCTGTTTTTGATACCTCTACAGAATAACTGTCCAGCATCCTCTGCCCAACCAATCAGAATGTAGGAAAATCTACCGATATGACGGAATCTACTGTGAATCTACCTACCAGAAGTATGTTGAAATCTGTGTGAGTCTTGCCTCTAGCTCGTGCATTTAGTGCTCGTGCTCTCCCGCTATTCAGAAATTACACGTGTGTTGAAACCGTACACTTCTACTCGCGTGCAAAACCTCTACAGCAGGGACAGAAATGTTGTTTAATTCTTTGCAATTGTGTTCTAAAAGCTAAAAAGCAAATAAGAAACCCTGTGATTTTACTAAATCTCTTAGATGTGCTTCTGTACAGTGCAATAAACAAGAATGTATGCACTAGAAAATCTAGGCAAAATGTATTGCACAGGTGCTTCACATCTTAGGGATTTGAAAGGTGTGTTATGTATAAATTAGCTGTCACTTTTTTTCAGTCGTGTAATGGAATGATGAGTTGTAATTTGCATAATCCTTTAAGAAGTCAAATTATACTGTCATGTAGCAGACTTAACATGCTAGCTAGGATTTCATAGCTTTGCAGCTAATTAGTATGTACCTTACAGGACAGTTAAATTGAAGTTGAGTCCTCTTGCTTTGCAGTCATTTGCCTTTGTCCGTTGCCCTCACGGAGCCCGCTTTTGTGCGTAACTCCAGATCATTACCAGTGCTTCTGACAAAAGTGCCGTTGCTCTGGGCAGGCAAATGCAACGTGCTTGACTTCTGTTACTTTTGCAACAGTGAAGTTTCTGTTTTACTGTAGTAAGGATTTAATAAGCTATTTCTGTGCAGAATTGAAAAGTATGTTTGACAGGTATATTGTAGATGATTTTGTATTAATATATTGCAAATGCATTATGAATTTTCTGTTAACTCACTGGATTTTGAAACTGCTTTCTGTCACTTAGTGTTTTCTTTTCACACTCCAATTATATTCTTGTTTTATATCCCAGTGTTATCATTATCATCTTGCATATAACAGAATTCACTTTCCAGAAGCCCTTTAACTTCTAAAAATCAGTTGTGCTTGCGTTGCAACAAAATGCTTCTTTGAGAAGTCACACTCATAAACTTCTAGGTCATGTTCTCTCATCCACTCTTTTTATTCCATAACCTACTGTTTGTTTCCTGAATATTTTCTTTTACTAATAGGTAAAACCACATCAGTAAAAGCCATTACTTCAGCGTGAATGAAGAGTATAATTTTGGTTTACAGAAGTGAGAGAAAAAGGGAAATCTAAATTTATCAATATTTACTGCATCAATGTGACTTAGTGAGCCAAAATGAAAATCTGACCCCTTGCTTGGCTTTTTTGTGACTGGCTAGTTTTGGTGTAAGAGATGATTTGTTCAAAATTTTACATTGGCTTATAAGTATTTCTTGCACTCTTAATTTTTGGTGGTTTTCCCTTCTCTCTCCAAATAACGGCAGTGCCTGGAGTAACTGAAGCAGTCTAGATCTAGCATGGCTTTAAATGTCACCATAGAACGTTAGTGGTTTTACTTTTCTCATAACTTCAGTTCAGTAAGCATAAAAATGTATTCATTTGTTTAAACATTTGAAGCAGATTTGTTGTGTACTATTTATGTCAGTTTTTAAAACAACTTCAAGATTTTGAAACTTTGTGGAAATAAGAAAACTTGGCACAGTTCGTCATGAATGTTGAATACAGCAATAGCTTCGCTCTGAACGCTGCAAAAGTTTTGATCATCCTAATTTTTGAAATTAGGTAAAACTTCTAGTCAGTATAGCTAAGAACAGCTAGCTGTGTTGACCACAGAATGGAAAAGCAGATGTTCACTTTTAAGTACGTATACAATTGCAAATAGGCAATTCTTTTTTCAGAAAAAAGGCGAAATCCAAAAATCAGACTGGTGATGAAACTGTGCATTTTGACGTCTGTTTTGTTATAGTTGAAATGTGAATTTTGAGGTATTATAGCTCAGTTCACCTCACTTGTAAAAAGCATAGATTATTTTGGAAAACTAATGGCTAGGTCTTTCTGTGGAAAATACAGAGTGCTTTTTCATTAGTGAAATTTTCTCTCTGTATTTCTTCCATGCCATTTAAGTTCTTTGAGGCATTCTTTCTTCTTTGCAATGGGTGTTCTTGATACTTTTTCCCGTAGCAATTTATTTCCAGTAATACAAGAAGAAGTCACTGAAAACTTCTCACTAATCTAGGAAAAAAAACAAAATCAATCTATTTTCATGACACTTCTAAAGCTTATATTTTGGTGCCACGAGAATTTTTGGCACTAGATATTCGTGTGCATCTCATGCAGGCTCAGCCTCTTCCCCTGAGTACGTTGAAGGGAGAATGGATGTAAAAATGCAACTGGTGGCCAACAGAAATGGCTGTGTGACTCTCCTTTTTCCTGTAGGATAATTTCTGGGCCAGATACAATACAGTAAATTACTTGCTCGGAGGGTTAAAGGAATTTTAAGAACTGGCCATACAGTATAGGGCAGGACACAGAATCATGGATTTGAGACCCTGAACCATTTTTTTCTCCAACCAGTTTTAAAATTAAAGGAGGTATTATGCACAGAGCCTGCTCTAAATTTGTGCTTAACCATGTACCTACTAAAGGTACTTTGTATAAAGCTACTTAGCAGTTGAAATGGAGATGTTCTGATCCTTTCTATAAAAATTTGAAAGGATCATACCACCTATTCCAAAAACACTTCTCAGAAAACATTTGGGGAAGTAACCTTTCAAATCTTAGTGCTAATACATACTAGAAATAACAGTTTGTAAGAGTTCTTAAAGGTGTAGATTAGTAAATATATTATATTATTATATCATTTAAAAAAGAAATTCAAAAAGGTTTTTGCAACACAAGCTCCTGAGGAGCTGGACTATTATATTAGCTAATATGTTTAAAACAAGCAAAATAGTAAATATTTTAATACAGATGCCTCCAGGCTACTTCTGATCCTCTTGCAGCTGAGTCTCATAGCTGTCGCTGGATACCCTGCTTGGAACAGCGTGGAACACAAAGTTTCAAAAGCTGCTGGCAAAGCAACAGGTTTGGGGGTTTTTGTTTGTTTCAGTGGTGGTTTTTTTTCTCTCTCCCTGTTTCCCTCACCTCCCCGCATTGTCCACCACCTTGGTTACCATGGGTCTGCATTGTTTCAGGTGGCTAAGCATGTAAATATGCTTTGTAAATAGCTCTAAAGTAAGCTTGAAAATAATGACAAATTGTTTCTGTGCTTGCTAAGGGTAGAGACTAACACACCAAGCGTTCTTAAAAGGTTTTGCTGCTGTGCTTTTTGAAGTATATGACATGTCTCAAGCTATGGAGGCAAAACCAGAGACCTGTCAGTTACTGGCCTGGAATATTGCTGTCCATCAACTCCTGCATATTTCCCCGTTTCTTTTCCAATCCCCACAGCTTTAGCCAGGAAAATCCAGGCTCTTCTGATGTCAAACAAAATTGACAACAAAAAGAAATATTTCTTGTTCAGTTCTAGTTACTTCACTGTGACGAAACTGCCAAGGTTTTTCCCTCTTGCCCAGGTTAAAAATCCTTTCTTCTGCTTGCTCATACACCTATGGTTTGCACTCTTGTTCACCTTTATGGAGTGTCAAACAGTGAACAAAGCCCAGGCAGATGATCTCCAGAGAGAGCCCAAGAGAAGCACAGCTCCCTGCCCATGCTCTGGTTTTATTTGTTGCTAAATTACAAGCAGAAATGGTGTGTCAAGTGGAGGGATTTTTTTGCTTGTCTGCAGGGAGTCTGTTGTGTACAAGCAGAGGCTATCTCAGGGTCTTTTTGTTCTCAGCCTGGATGTTGTTCCATTCATGAAGCAGCCCTTCAGAGTATCACCTGGGTCGCAAGGGAAATTCTCAGTTTGGTGTCTGTTGTGTGCGATTTCCAAAGCAAGGGTGGAAGAATCATCTCCATCATTTCGGCCTGTCCATATTAAGCAGACTAAAATGTCATGTTGCTCTTCACTAGGATAGCGAATAGGGAAGAGTTCTACCGTAAGATATTTCTTCTGAAATCACAAGCATGGAATAAGTAAGTAAGGAAAACACCTCGATCATTCAAATCCCAGAAATACAGCTATGGTCATATTAGCTCTTTTTTCCTTCCTTTCTCTGCTTGTTAGTGAAATGAGCACAGAACAGAAGGCTCATTGATTTCAGTCTAAGAAGTGGAGCAACTTGTCCTGGAAGGTGTAGCTTGGTCATATACACATTATCATTCTGAGCCTGTAAATACCCAAAACAGCCAAACTTAACAGACCAAAATAAGCTCCCTTTAGTCTAGATGTTGACTCAAAACCGTAAGTATTTGTACAACTGAGAAAAGGAGGCACAAGACTAAACTATTTCTTTCAGCCTCTAAGGTTTAAATTAAGATTTGTTTATTTATCAAATGGCTCAAACAGAATCAGAATTGTTTTGTATGCCCAAGAAATCTCATGACCCAAATAAACAATGCAAATGAGAATGTAAACCTTTTAATGGGCCAAATAGCTCTCCCAGAGTTTCTATAGTGAGGAAGTTCAACCAGATGTAGAACATGGGACGATGAAGGTTTTTTCATGGTTGTTGAAGTGGTCTGCAGTGCTCCTCACCACCTTAATGTGGACAGAATGGTAAAAGCTCTGCAGAGGAGGAGCTGGTAGTTCCAAATGGAGATTCACCACTTGTCAAAGTGGGTTAAAACTGCCTGCTGGCTCCTCTGCCACTGGGTGTACTGGCTCAGGTCAGTACAGTCACTGAGCTGCGCAGGGAAGTTGTTAATGGCAGAGATGTCATTATCTTTTTCCATGTTTTTGTTTCGTTGGTGGTGGTGGACTTAGAAAGATGTAAGACTTTTTGGACTTTTTGTACATCCTAACTCATCTGATTTCATATAGCTGAGGAAAAGATACAGTAGTCTGAAACAATTATTTTACCTGCAGGGAAAATACATAACATAGGACAACAGGGCTGTCATTCAAGCTAATGCTGTAGAGGTACACGAGCTTTTTTTTCTCAACAATTACTTCAGTATGTCATGTTTAGGGGTTGACCTAAGACACAAGATACTGAAGAAGCTGCTGTTTAGTTTGATTTACTCTAGTAAAACAGGAAGGAGAGGCCCTCATCTTCTTGCACAGCGGATCTTTCTTTGGGGCAGTATTCCCTCACTTCACATCTTGATTTTTCTTCTTGCAATGGGAATTTACTAGGTGTATTTGAAGAAGATTCTACACATCTCCTCTTCATAAGTTTGATCTCCTTTTAGAAAATACTGAAAGCTAATAACCTAATTCATTGTCTATCAGCAAATGGCAGAGAAGCCACTGCTAAATCATGTACAGGCCTTTTAGTATAAATCACACAATTCTATCAGTCTCAGTGTGAGGCTGCCTGGCAAAACTTTATCCCTGCCTATGTCTGCTCTCACCTTTGTGTAGCTTTGAGCATATCTGTGGATTCTCTGTGCTGAGCTGTTCTAGATATCTTTTGCAGGGGAAGAAAAAAAAAAGTCTTCAACCAAGTTTAAAATGCATCCAAAAGTAAGCCAGCATCTTACATGTGAGATATAGGAGTGGGCTTTCTGTGGGGAAGAAATGAGATTAGCTGTGCCACTTTAAAATGATTAATGATCACTGGCTAGCATTAAGTTGAACATCTAATCCTTGGCTGATTGGAGCATTTGAGAGAACAGCACTCAAAAAATATAATTTTTCAATAACAGAAATTTTGTCATACTTACATTTCTATTATGACACAGCTGGATGCTGCATTGGCTTTAAAATTTTACTTTGAGATTAATGGAACATAGCCTGAATAGAGAATAGGTGTGATGCGTTTGTGTTACCTGAAAATTTTCTTCCACTAAATAATAAAGGGCCATGTTTAGGTTTACAAAATCCTATTCAGTTTATAGTTCAATGCAAATCTTGAAGATTCACTTAAGCTTTGCAGTATCTAATTGTGATATCTTTTCTGAGATACATCCTGAAGTTAAATTAGTATTGGTCAATTGACCAATTAGGCAATTATGGTTTGCTGTCTTGCATGTGATCTATGTTGAACTGGCTGGGTCTTCAGCCCCTAAACCACACCCTTTCGATAGAGTATTAGTTACAGTCTGCTAATTCCCTGTTAAGGGAATGTATTTTTACATTCTACAGAAACTGCCTTTGCATTTCATTTTCATTTCAGATATGAAGGGTTATTTTTGTGTTGCTTGTTTTGTGGCTTTTTTTCCTTCCCCCCAAGTCATGCTACTTGTTTCAGAAATGGAGGGATCAATTCAAATTATCTGTGACTGAGCTGCTCTGTGTATTTAGCGAGGTTTCACTTTTCCCATGCTCTTTCAGTACCTTGCTGCTTTGTACAAATAAAGAAGCATTAATATCAAGTATATCCAAGATATTACTTGGGGAAGCAGTACACAAGATAACAAGTTCATTTGGCTTACTAACAGTTTATACAATTATTCTGCAACTTGGGGGAAAGGGGAGAGGGGGAAATAATTAACCCCCAGGTATAAGGAGTTAGTTGAATACCTGCACTAAAGCTCACGTAAGTGCCATAGGTTGCTGTAGCAAAGCTATCCTGAAGCATTTTAGGTATGCTTTTGAAAGATAGAATCTGCCACCTTTTGATTTAAAATAGCACAATATAAGATAATAACACAGCATTACAACTTCTGATTCTTTTTAAAGGAAAAAGCTGATTATAAGAACTTCAGGTGAAAGAAAATCCTTTCTGTAGATGAACTGTACTTACTGTTAAAGTACTGCTACCTTACTTTTAGCTTGAAGTTTTCTAACTTTTATGTAGCAGAAACATAACAAAACCCACATTAAGAAGCTGAAAAGTCCCCAATTAATCTCCATGATACTCCTCAGTTCTTCCTTCCCTTTAGATATCTGTGAACAGTAACCCAGTGATCATTTATCCTCCTCATTGACACAGGTTTCTCATTCTTAGAAAGGCAAGTTTTCCAGAATTCGAACACTTCTTGTAGCTGTTTGATGAAGTCTTTGTAGTTTGAATACTGGTATAGTCCATCAGTTGTCCCTGTGGTAGCACTCGGGGATCACAGATATAAACTGGAACCATGTTGTTACAAGCTGCTTGAAACAGAAAGAGATAGTCTCAACATCGGTAGTGATTTATATAATGCTTTCCTATTGCTACTTCATGTTTACTTCCTTGTACATCAAAGGATCTCTTTTGCTGCTTTAGTGAGGGTATTGCATTGTAAGCTAATATTAATTTGGTTATCCACCATCATCCATATGCCTCTTCCCAGGTTATTACATTGTCTTTGTTTGGAATCTGTGCTCTTAGTTACTAGATAGACAGCTTCGTGCTCAGCTGTGTTAAAACACTTCTTATTCAGGTGAGCCCAAACCGCCACGCAATCTGTGGAGCTGACAACTCCCTGGTATTTACCATTTTATTATCTTTTGTGTCATCTGCAAATTTTCCTGTGAAGGATTTTATGTTTTCTTTCACATCACTGATTTATTCTCCTGCACAGGTACTCCGTAGGGAATAAAGAGCTCAAGGAGTTCTTTCCCTGCATGGAGTACTTGGGGTAGACTTAATCCATATTTCAGAGCTGCTGGTCATAATGGCTGGGAGCAGATTAGGGCTGCCGGCACTGATGAGTTGCAACCAGACAGGGGCAGAGAGTCATGAGCGTGCTCTTCACTTGCAGCAGTACGAGATGGCTGCAGCCTTGCTTTAAAGTAATGTGAGGCTTGTTTTGCATAGTGATGCTGTTGAAATACAGAAGACAATTCTCCCTTGAAAATTTGTGTGTCTGTAGTGATGGCTACTAGTGAATTCATTTTTTTTCCTTTTCCTTTCTGAAAAAAGGCTGTCTCTGGAAACAAAGCTAGATTATTTGCCAATGTTTCGCAAATTTTGTGGATGTGTTTAACCAAAAAAGATCAGCAAAGAATTGCTTTTTGGAAACCCTGAAATCTTTCATATTAGTTTTTTTTCCTAAATGAATTAACTTTAATTTCATTTCCAAATGTTGCTTTTGTTTTGAACTGAATAGGCTTTTCAGATGACTAGAAGATTAAATGATGAAGCCATCAAGCCTATTTTTATTGAAAAATAAGTTTAGAGTTTTCCAGAAATGAAGCTTTTGGATAACATTTTGTCCCTCTTTCTGCCACCACCCCCCCAAAAGGATTTGTTTGAGCAAACCTCAAAATTGTGCTCTGAAGATATTTTTTTTCTTAAGTTGTTTATGTAACAGACCTGTGCAGCACTGTACCTTGCTTAAGTTTAAGGCTTAACTTAAGTTGTTTAGTAATCTATTAATTCTCCCACCTAACCATAGGGCTTCATGATACAAAGTGACACAACTCATATTTCATATCCAGATGCAGCCATACCCCTAAAATTCTGACTTACCTATGACAAAACTGTTGAGTTACTGCTATCATCAAGGAACTCTCATAGAATCTGTAGTCAGTTTCAAGTATTTGCATTTCCTTTAAGACTGCTCCAGTTAAAACATGCGAAGATTTAGCAAAGTCTGCATCGCCTCAAAGTGGTATACAGAAAAAAGACTTGCATTACATTTTGTAAAATTATTTTTTTTTTTGGTAGAACATTTTTGTCAGGTGTTTGTGGTCTTTAAAGTTTCATGCACATATATACACACGTACCTACATACATGCATATACCTGCACACACACTTTTGAAAAGAAAGAAACTACAATAATTTTAGGAAAAGAGACTGGAAGCATAAAGTATATTTCTACCTGAGTGCAAAAGAAAGGTGACAATTTTTTTAATGTCATTTTTAGGTATAAAAAATATTTGTGTTATTTAAAAATAAGAAAACCTAAACAAAAAGAAAACCAAAACCAAGCAACAACAACAAAAAATGCAATATCATATGAATCAAAGATTATATAATTAGGATTTACCCTTGATTTCCCGTAAATAGGGAGTAAAGTTCTCATAAATACCAAGCAAAAAATCTGATCAACAAGAAGGAAACACCTCGAAGTTTTCTGCTCATTGAGTAACAGGATACTCATGAAGGTAGATACTTTTGCTGTTACAGTTGCACTGAACTTCTTCTTACCCTTTGGTAAGTGACATTGGGTCTGTGCCATCTTTGAGGTTGCAGACTGTGACGCAGAGTGGTTTAAGACGCTGTATCATGTACCATTTAATCAGGCTGCACTATTTAGAGTATGTGTTGTGTACTGGGAATAATTTGTGTGTAAAGTCATTCCAGCTGCATCTGTATAAAAGGTGAAATTCCCCTACCTCCACACAAAAGTCAGTTAAATGGACTGTGGGGAACTGCGCAGCAGTTGAATGAATTAATTTCATGTAGCTGTCCATAGCTGGCTGTGACACTGCAGTGTGCTTCCTCCGCAGCTGACTCGCAGCCAGGGCCCCTACACATCTTTGTGGAGTTCTTAGGCTGCTGAATTTCTATGCATTGAGCTATCATCTCCTTGCTTGGAAGTGTCCTGCATGATTTTCCACTCCCTTGCTAAATTCCAGTGACTCTCTTACATGCCTAGGGCAGTAGCTCTGTAACCCTCATGACTGGGGTGAACTTTGCTACCTACTATTACTGCCTTTGCTACCTTTAGCATTGGAGGTTATCACAGCATTAGGAGAGGGAACACGAGCACTGTCCCCTTCTACATATCCTTTCAAGTGAGCTACTCTACGTGCTGCTGCATGGGGCTGGGGGAGAGTGGCTGTTGTATGTTCCCTCATTCCCTAGTGGAAAATCTGCCCTTTCTTGGCTGGTGATTCTTGGTGATGCATTTATAGACAGTCCAGGCAAAAGGAGGCAGCGCAAAGATGTTTTCAAGGTGTGAAATGGCTTGTGTAACCAGTCACACTGCAGGGTGCAGTGAATTTGGCAGCCTGTCAGTCCCGGGGCTGTCTGGAAGCACCCCAGGGTTGCAGATGGTGCGTGCTAGGCTGTGGCCTAGGCAGTCTGTCATCTGAACAATCAGTGACCAATACTGGTGTATTGATCATAACGGTGCTTTGGTATAGCAAGAACTGTTGCTTTGTCTAGCAGTATTTTCTTTGCCTCAAGGATGTTGCCATGGTCTACATTTTGAGCTGGATATTTTGCTAAAATGGCAAGTTGAATTGAGGGGTTTGTTGTTCAGTAGGGATAGAAAATGATCAAAATGTTTTGAGTGAAATTCTGAGCTAAGAGGAGAATACAAGCCAAGTCTATAATATATTTCAGTATAGCTTGGTCCATTGGAGGTATTTAAGTGGTGTAGTATCCCACTTGGACAAAGCTGCATCAGCAGAAACCTCTATAGCAGATACTATTTTACTTGCAAAACTGTTCTTTTACTGATACTACTTGTTCCGCTAATAAGTGGTTTTCCTGTATGAGTCCAAAGCAGACCTTTGCTGATATAGCTGATTACAAGCTTAGTGCTTTGCCACAGTGGTGTACCAAGATTGCTCTATTGGCAAAATGCTCCTAATGCAGTTCTCATCTGATTTTAGTAATTCACTTTTCTTGATTTCAAAGCTCAACAAAATAAGACTCCTACTGTACAATTTGAAGGGACGTTAGTTGTTCCATGACTCTGTAGTGAATAATCATTGGGATAAAGAGACCCAAGAGCTGTACCGCAATTAAAAATCAATCCTATTTTTCATAACATAATTAAGTTTTTTGTCATTTGAGATATTCTTCTTGTAGGCTTGAATTAAGGGTGAGAAACCTAATCTCAGTTGCTTCACATATTTCACTTTAGGTCTTCATAGCATCCTGCTGATGGTGTGATTTCCTTGATTAATTGTTTCAGTGCTATCCATACTAAGTCCCACATGGTTGAGCTCCTTTGCCTAGAAATCAATGAAGTAAACAAAAACTTTCCAAAAGTATTCTGAGCTTTTTCACCCACTCAAATTCTCTTGACCAAAACTGAAGTGAAAGGCCTGGTGATCATAACTAGTCAGGCACAATGCTTTGCAATGTGCTTTGGGCAACACCTACATCTTATGCCTAAGAGAGCATTTTATGGTTATCATAGCAGGAGGTGTTCTTGCTTCCAGGGATAGCAGCATGCTTTTAGAATTGCTGAGTTGCTGCTTGATTACTGGTGATGGTTACGTTACATGCTGGACCCAGCATGACAGAGAGAGGCAGTTCTGATTCGTATCACCCTGGGGAGCATCAGGCATGTATCCAGGGCAAGCATCAGCATCAGTGGGAATGGTGGCATTGAAATTGCTCGAAAAGGCATGGAATCAGATAATCATCCATAAAAGAGTACTACTGAATGGCTGTGAAGTTCACAGCTGGTAGATTCATATCTTATGGGAGCATGATACTGTGTAACAGGCAAAATCTGTTAAGTTTTCTAAACAGGTTAAGGCAACTTCATTAGATAGGGTTACTCCATTGTTGATGTTGACTTATTTTTACCTCACTTCCTCCCTAAGTGTATTTGCAAGTTGTAAACAGATCTTTTGTGAGATGTCAAAAGAAGAGCAAATCAACCGTTCGACACCTAGGTTGTCTCTTAGAGGTTAAACTGAAATCTAATTATTGACATTGTCACTAAATGGGATGAAATACATTCCAGAATGTCAAAAATCACATTCACTTTTCTGACTTGTGTACACTCTAATTTCTTTAATCTCTCTTGCTTAGGTATTTTGATACATTCCTACAGCAATGCCTACTTCAGAAGAATAAGATAGGCCAAACAATGGACTGTTCATCCTTCTCCCTAGTTTACACCAGACATAATCTATTATACTTTGAAAACCAGGAACAGATCTTCCTTAATTTGAGGGAGACTCTGTTCTTAGAATTCTTTAAGAATTCATAAGAAAGGCAAATAAATGTCATGTTTTACAGATGTTCAGGTAATTTTGGTATTGGAATTAGCTGACCCTTCAATGCACTGACTTTTATTAGGATAAGAGCACTTTTCCTCAGTAACAGCTTAAGGAGGTAGAGACCTTTTCTGAGCCTGTAGAGCTTCCTCACCTGGGTCCTTGTTTAAGCCTTGTTAGCACTGGCCATGCAGCTCTTGGAAGCACCTAAGTAGAAGGACTTGGTGGCATGGCAGGAATATGCTCATGGTTGCAAGTGAGAGTTTTCTTGTTTTCTTTTACTTACTACTGGAGGACACCACAGTCCTGATGTGGTCTCACTCCTGGCTGCCTACGAACACTTTCTATCTGTGTGCTCCTAGGATGTTTGCAGTAAGCTGGAGTGTAGCAGAAAATGCTATTCAATGTCAGGCTCTGCACAGGGGAAGTAAGGCTTTACGAGAGTTCCTCTGCTCTGGAGTTGTTGCTCTGTGTGTTCTAAGTGTGGTGTGTTTACTCTAAAGGAACGGTGTAAGGCTTATTTGTTTACAGATAGATATTTGATAAGAGGTGATTTTGTAAAATATATTAAAATTCAGTTTGGTATGTAGCTGCTTCTAGATTAGTATTTGTACTTTTATTTTTTTCTACATGCTTATCCAAGACTAGTTTGTAGATCTCAAATAAGTGCTTACTGATGGTCATCATACCCTCTCTTGTTTGTACTCGCAATACCATATTTGTGGCTCTGCAGGCTGGCTGACTTGCTTTGATGACTCTACTGTGTAGATATTTTTGATTGACAGATAACTAAATTCAGTTTGGATGACCAAATCCAATGTATGCAAATATCAGCCCTTTATTGTTGTATTTAAGCAAAATTTTACATCTGCATTAGAATGAAAAACATAGTTTGAGTTGATACGGGTGTTGCGTGTTGCATAAAGGTAGCAAGATGACATCAAGAACAGAAAGTTATTATATTTTAGGCAAAATGCAGTAGTAACCATAAACAGGAAATTACTGTTTTTTCTCCCATTCAAGCTTATGTTTTGATACTTAAATTCTCCCCACCATGAACCCGTATTCCTATTTATTCATTGCTATCCCCATAGCTTCCTCTGGTGCTGCTTGTGCTCGCTATTCCTTAACCACCAGCCCTAGAAAGAGGGGTACGTTGTTGACTGCGGCAGGCACACCAGCACCCTGTAGAGCTGTCGGGAGCACTGGGGTAGGTAGGTCAGTGCTTGATACTGGTTTTAATGTGCCCATTGCTTCCAACAATGTTTCCCCTGGCTTGAGGCTTGTGTTTGGGAGACCACAGTATGCATTCCAGATGGCACTGCATGCAGTGTCTGCCAGGATAAAACAGGTAAATATAATGAAGCAGGGAGGTAATTGGGGAACTGTACTGCATGATTTGATTATGGTCTTGGATCTGAGGGACTCAAAAAATTCTAGTTAAAACATAAATACTGGTGTTTCAATGTTTATTATATGGTAGTAAACAATCCACTCAATAAGCATAAGAAAATTTACCACAGTGGTGAAGAAAAATATTGTGGTAGAATGAACTATCATGCTATTGCTTACAGGTTTTGTTGGGTTATTTTTTTGGCATGTGGCTTTTTTCAATGATGTATTTGAAAGCAGATTTAGAATATGAAAATAATGCTGATTTTTTTTAATCCTCATTTTAGATAAAAAAATACCCTTGATTTTTATATGTACAAGAGAATTTTTTTAAAACATGTTCTACTATGTGATACCAATTTTTATAAGTGTGCAATACATGCATGTGTTTTCTCTGAGCCTTTTTCTTTTTTTCTTTTTTTTTCCGCCCCCTTGCCCATGTCCCAGTCTTCTTTCAAGAACTTAAGAAAGAAGTCTGGATACCGTGAATAAATTTGTTTTGTCATTTGAACTCAACTAACTTCTTTCTGGCTCACTAGTATTTCCTGAAAACAAAAAGTGGTTTGACAATAATTCTATTTCCTTCCAGAGCACTGGTCACACTTCTGGTTTTCAGTTCCTACCAGAGTAATTGAGTGGCTTTTTCCAGAAATTGTTTTTTCTAGATTTTCAGAGGAAGATTTGATTTAATATAAATTCAATAAGAACTACCTTCCTCGAGATGCATGGGTCTTTATTAGGTAGTAGCTGCTATTACCTTTAGCTATTTCAGTTGCCATAAGACTGGTCTCTCATTTGCCTTGTTCCTTGTGCCTGGGTGCATAGAATCCTGTCTAATTAGCATTTTATATCTACTGCAGTCTCTCTTTTCTTAGCTATATATCATAATGCAGTGTAAAATAAGTCTATATAAAATATATTTAGCATATGAATCAATATTTGTGATGGAAGGAAGTTCACTGTTTGTAACTTAGAAATTCAGTGTAAATATCTAGTTATTTAGAATGATTACTCTCTGGATATGTGGCTTGGTTGGGTGGGATGGATCACTGTATGTGTCTGTAGCTTGCCCTGGGTAGCTAATTACATCTGCAGGCAGCTATGAGTTTGGTTGTCCCACTAGTGTGCATGTATATATATTCAGGGACACACAGGCATGTACAAAAGGAAAGTTAAATCATTCCCATTTGATTCAGAGCATGCCTATAGGAAGAGCACTCAGAGCAGTAGAAAAAAGAGCACATGTTAACTTCAAATCTTTAAAACTGTAGAGCCAGAGACACTCAATCTTGGACTTGGGAGGGATGAATGGATGGATAACCTGCTTGCTGAGACAAATGAAACTCGTGCAAGGTGCAGGAGCAAGGTCCCTGGTTAGCTGGAAGTCGGCTGAGGCAGAAGAAATGTGGCCAAAGAGGATGGCAGAGGCTGACTGCTGCAGTGGTGAGGGGAGGTTGTACGGCCAGGAAAGGGTCTTACAGTCCTCAGAGGCCACTGCCTGAAGCCCAAACTGTTCTTGTGCATGATGGGGGAACTTGAGAGCTGTATCATCTAAAGCTTTGTGTGCTAGCACAAGTAAAGGAACCCATGGAAAAATCTATATATTTTTTGTTTCAACTTTTACATATACTGGAAGGGGTGAGCTCAGAACCACAGGGATTAGAGCTCTTTGCTTCTGCTCCTGATGGCTGGAGAGCAAGGCCAGAATTGTCTGGCAGGAATGAAGTAAGCTGTTGTGAAAGGGAAACCAGGAAAGGCCATGCCCAGTCATTGTGCCAAGGACATCCTAAAAGACAGTGGAAAAGTTTTCTTGGACTCGAGGAGGCTTAAAAGCTGGTGGGTGTAGTGAAAACCAAACAAAACAGCTAGATGAGTGGGGAAGAGTCTTCCACAGCTGCTATGGTGTTTGTGCCAGAGGGAAGATCTTACTCTTTAGATTGTATAGATTGGTCGGATGCACAGAGCGTGTGCTGACTGCAGTTGTAACATTTCTGGTAAAGAAAACAAGACCTTTGAATTCCATATCCATCTAGAAAATGCATATGGAAAGATTTAACCACCCTGTGCAAGTAGCTAATTGCGTTATCTGTTGCAGAGTCAATCAGGACACAGCAGAGGAACTCTTTGTTAAAACACGACAGTGCCGCTTCTGTAACCACAAGTGAAACACTCTGTTTTGTCACTTCTCTGGATTCTGGGGATTTTATCAGTAGTTTTTTTCCTGTGGTTCTTTTGGATGAAGGAAGCTTTTTGGATGGAGAAAAGTTTCCTGGTTGTGTAGTGCACTTTTCTTCCCTGGACAGCAAAAATGCTGGCCTTTTAATGGCAACAATGTTCAAATCTGACCCCAAACTACTACTTGTTATTACCTATGTTTGCTGCTGAGTGCTTGTGGCTATTTTTGGTTTAGTATATCAGGATTTTGGTAAAACTCCATTGGTTAGGGGCTAGAATCAAATAATGATCTTTAAAACCAGAATGTTATTGACTTAAAAATTGGAATCTCAGAGACACAAAGATAGGGGTAACAGCTTTTTGTGACTTCTGAATTGGGATCACAGATAGTCCAGTAGATAGGAGAATGTAGGAAGTTTTAAGTCCTAGAAGGTGGACTTGTTTTCCATAGAAACATTTTAAGGAAAGCAGGATGGAATCTCTTAAGCTTTTTTTTTTCTGTTTATCTATTTTGTTTCTAGACTTTCATCTTAATGTCATGCCTATTATTGATGGTATCATTAGTATTCTTTTGTCTTGGAAAGGTGTCCTGAGCATGCTTTTATCTCTCCTTATTATTGCTTGTAAACCTCATACTACTTCACCACTGTGGCACAGCTAATGCTCTTTTCCCTTGCCTAAGCCTACCGCAGTCTCTGTGGCCCTGCCGTCAATCACCAGCTGGATGCCGAGACAAATTTTTTATAGCAGCTTCTGTCAGTAAAGAGAAAATATTTTGAAAAATGCAGTCTAAAAGCTGAATGTCAGCCTGCTGAGTGGCCTGGTTAAACAGGAGAATTGACTCTGCCAAGTTTTTGTTGTTAAGCTTTTTTTTCTTAATTTAAAAAGAGTGGTTTGGGGTCTAGCCCAAATAATAAACAAAATAAGACTTTCTTGGCAAGGACTCATAATTGACTAGCTTACTAAAATTCATAAGCATCTCCATGACTGTTTCTGTCTCCACCTTTCCAATCCCTGTAACGTGGAAGTTTTCAGTCTGTCATGGATGTTATGTAGAGGAGTATCAAGGAATCCATAAACTCCAGTAGCTCGACTGGACCCCCTGTAGTCCCCTATTTTGTTTTCTTTTTCAGCAGAAGCTAAATGACTGTAAAAGTGCATTGTTCCTTAGGTTCAGAATCCTACATCAAACAATACTCTGTCTTTGCAGGAGTATTTCAAAAGAGATTCTGGATGTCCTGGACAATTGTATGTAGTCTTTATGACCAGGGCAAAACATACTCAAAAGATTTAGGTAGGTGAGAAGCTGCATACTTCTTTAAAACCACTTTGAAAAAGGATGGTGGAAGCACATGGCATAATGCGTAGTAAATCTTGTTTTAGAAAGCTGCAAACCCCTTGTTGAGAAGTTGCATTGGTCTCTTGAGCCAGAGAATATTGCTGTCCTGCAGATATATTGTTGGAAGCTGCATTGAGAAGTGCAGCCTACTTGCTAGTTGATAAATAGAGATTAGAATCATCTACTAGGCTGTTTTATGGTGCTTGTTAACAATATTTACCTTCCTAAATTGATTCAGTATAATCCTTGCTATGGCTTTACCTCATTTCTGGAAGACATATAGACAATGTGGTACTTACATGAAGTCTTGCATGTCACTGAAAACCTGCTGTACTTCCTTAGCTGAATTGTGCAGTAGGATTGTATTAACATAGATTTTGGAATATTTGAGCTCCCATAGGGTATGATGTGTGGTTGATATGACATGACTTGCCTTCAACAGTTGTTTTAACAAGATATCCTTCATATAAAATATACCAGGCTGAAAGGCGTAACTGAGTGAGTTTAGTAAGAAACACTGATGGCAAAATTGTTCACTTTCATCTTTATCTGATTAATTCAAGGCTGAATGTTACAGAGAAAGTATTTTTAACCTAACATAGTATCTGGTATGTTTATTAAAAAACCCCAACAAACCAAACAAAAAAACCCCCCATAACCTCCCCCACCCCCCAAAAAAACCCAAACCCCAAATAACAGACCACCCCAAAAAAACAGAAAGCCCCACCCCTCAACCCCCCTTTATATTATTTAATACAAGATCATTTTTAATAAATTTTTAAACTCATTGTAAATGTGTGTGCATGTACTCTAGTTGAAACTCATACTGCTTAAAATATCTTCTCACTCGTCCTAAAAACTGCTTTAATAATACATTAATTAACACTTCTGTAGTACTTGGCATATTTAACACACAAGATAATTTACAGTTCCTAATGTTTTAAACTGTGTATTAAAAAGACTAGCATTAGCGAAGAGAAAATACATTGTATGTGAATATAGCATTAAATGTTAAACGTATAATTTACGTGTAGCTCGGTCTTTAATTTATTAAAAATAGATATACTTTAATGTCTTGATAATACTGCTAATGTTGTTTGAATTACTATTAATATTTT
>NW_010164423.1:157495-167731 GCF_000695765.1 Mesitornis unicolor | reverse complement strand
GATGGTCTATTCTCTTTGTTGTTTCCATGCAGAGACTTAGTAGCTAATAATACCAATAGTAACTTTTGGTTTATATAAACAATTAATTTCAGATTTTATGGCAAAATACTGTATTTAAATTTTTATCAATTTTCTCCTTGCACAGGACTCTTTGTATTGACTGAAAAATAATCAGGCAAATTAGTGTCTGAAAATTCTTATCTATGTACTTGCATCAAAAGGCATTGACTGACTGTACTTGAGAACGGATTTCAGATATAGACAGATTTTTACTGTCTCTTGACTTTATGCTTCAGGGAAAAGCTTACAACACGAGGATAACCAACTGGCTTGAGGGTTTGGTAATGGGATGTGGAGACCTTCACCTTAGGTCACTAGTTTGAATGTAGCTCAGGTGGGTGGAAACTAAAACTCATTATCATCTGATGGCTCCTGGATGGCCTGTGTTGAAATGAGTTGGTGGTCCCATTCAGTGTCCTAGTAGAAAGATGTCAATATTGGAGAATGATCATCACAATTCTCGCAGATTGGGACCCTTGCTGAAACTCTTTGCAGAAAAATCAGTGTCTGGAGGGGGTTTGGGCACTGTGGTGCCCTCTGTGCCCCAAGTAGTTTGCGTAGAACTGTCGAGAAGCGTGACTGTGTAACAGAATGGAGAAACCATTGGCAATTGTTAGGCTAGATCTGGCTTGTAAATAAAATGCCAGAACTGCTTAGCTATGTTTGGTCCCCACGATCATTGCTTACAAGGTACTTCAGAGAAATGCTGCACGCTCCTTATAAAGAAGTGGAGGTCTGGGGAAAAAAAACAAAAACAAAACACCACCCACCCCCCCCACCCCCACCTCAGAACTTTTTACATTTGTTAACACAAAGCCTGGAGAGGTTCTAGTCCTGGTTGAATTTTCCTACTTGGCTTTCAAACTAGCTGGTTGAAGCCCTTGACTTTTCTGCCTGTAATTTTGTACCTGATCTCCAGTTGATTTAGTGATTCTGGTACTAGAGGAGGAAAATAATATATGTTATATTAGTTAGAGGCAGTGAAAGACTTTTTTAATTGTAATCACTGTATAAAATCAATGCTCAGAATCTAATTGTTGAGAATGGCAAAGCATATACTGTTTTCCAAGCCACAAAGAAGTGCTCTCTTCTTAAAGCTTTTATGCAGAGTGGCTTGTGTCTCTGTCTCGAACATGGTCCTGATTAGCTGATGATGCTCACCTGTCTGGGTAAATGCAGACTTATCAGGCACTCACTGCTTTTTTTTTTTCCCTCCGGAAGTGGAAGGAGATCCCATTGTCTTTGGACTCTTCTGGAGAGCCAGCCTGTGGGATTAATTATCCCCATTACTACCCCACCCCAACAACCAAAACCTTATTTTTCATACATGTGCCAAGAAGCCATACTGCTAATGAGAGACCCCATGTTCCCTTCAGGTTACAGGTACCTCCAGTCACGCTTGCATCTGCTGGGCATAACGTCATCAGTCAAAGATGGTATTCCATTGTAGAAAAGTCACGGGAGCAGAGCGGCTGGGGTATTTCACCAGTTACACAGAAATCCACTTCACTTCCTGCAGTTGTTGTCTCATGACTATGGCAAGATGATGCTGATGTTTGAGCTTCGTTCATGTGCCTCATACTTGGGCTGGGTACCAGTGCACACTGGTGCTCAGGTGGAGTTACTTCTGACAGACAGAAGCGTGTATCATGTTTCTCATGAAATTCAAGCAAATATTTATTTTTTCTTAAAATACAGTAGCTCCTTCTCAGATAATTTGAACAGTAAATTAATATTAAACTGCTGGGCAACTTTCCACTGGATGTGTTAAATTTTGTGTTTCTAAATATACAGAAATAAAGAGTTTATAGTCAGTATCCCAAGAGCCTATATAATTTAGCATATTCTGTATGTATTCTTCTTAACAAACAGTTCAGGTATATAACATTAGGCTGCCGGAATACCCTCACTTCCTGAAATATTCAGGGAGAATGTATGGATTTTCAGTTATTTGACTTTCCTCTATTTGTTAAGGTAGCAATGCATGCTTCTGTGCAATGAACATTCTTTAAAAAATGCTGGAGGTATTTGTTTTGGTTTGGTTTTGTTGTTGTTTCTTTTTTTCCTTGAGAATAATTAACAAAATAAAGTTTGAAATGGAGAATATGTTACATTTGCCTGTAATGAGCAAATAGTAACCTTTATTATACCTGCATCTATTTTGAGATCAATAAGTATCAAAGTTCTAATAAAAGCATTCACAAAGTTTGCCTATTGTGCAGTACAAGATGTTAACCAATTTGAATGTTCTGTTAAAACATTATGATGTAAACAAAATTGCAGGAGGCTTGAACTGAATATTATCTTTTTAACAGTAATGGGGGGAAAAAATTGGATTAATTTGTTATATAGCAGTCTTTATTAGCTGAATTTCTAAATAATGGCATATTTAATGAGCTCTAGCTTGATAGATGGTCATAGGGGTTTTTGTTAGGGGTTTTTTGAGGAAATAAAACCAGTTACATCTGACAAAAGGAAGCTTCATAGATTTTAATATTATCTATTATTTCTAAATTAAATGTCTGTGTATGGTTTACTGCTGTGGCTTTGTTTTTTGGCACGGGTAGTTTCAATTTGTAGTTGACAGAAATCTTTGTATCAATTTGCTTTTTGCTACCTTGTCTTTTCAAAACACCTAAACCTTGTTCTGTAACTATGGATGATGATCTAGAGACTGCAGGAGTTAGACAAGTCACAGTAGAGGTTTGTGACTTCTTTTAATTTGCTAATCCATGCATGGAACAACATTTCCAGCATTACCCAGAGATTAAGCCCCAGGGCCAAGGGCAGGGCCTCAATTTTAGTTTGCTAGTGATAGGCATACGGTGGTTAGAACTCGGTCTCTGCTGTGGACAATACCAAGCCTTTTCAATTTAAATTTCAATAACGGTAGCAAAATATTAAACATGAAGAACATGAATTAAAAAAACCCCCAACACCCTGTCTTTGCATTCAGTCATTTCCCTGGATAAAGTAATATTGGAGATCAAAAAATTGTTACTTTTTTCAAAAATTAAAAGAAATATCAATGGATACAGTATGTTAATTTTATACAAAATACTTATTTCTGAGGATGTGATTATTAATGAGCAAAGAACAAAAAAAAATAATTTTTGTGTAGATGATTGCATTAATGTTTAGCAATCTAATAAGTAGTGCACTTCAATACAATTTTTAATAGATTTTTGTTTACTCTGATGATTAACTGGTAATTTGTTCACATTAAGTTGTCTGTTTTTAATGTAGGTCACAGGAATGGTAATCACTTTATTTGTTGATTGGAACTTTATTACAATGCAAAGATTTTTGGAGTCATTCAAAGTGTAACAATATTTTTGTAATAAATATTAGTTTATTATAATACATCATAAAACCTCTTAAAACTGGAGGAAACATACTGGTAGCATTCAGATTTTTTTTAATTGCCTTGCATTTCAAATATATGCATATTTAATTTTTTTTTAAGGAATTTGTATATACACACAGGTTTTTCTGAATTAAAACTTTCAGAAGGAACTTTTCACTCTCATTAATTTCTGTGAGCTGGAAGTTGTACATAGCTCAGACAGACTAAATACAGATAGAACCATCTGGAATCATTGCCTTTCGTATTTATTGGAATAACATACATTGTCGCCATCTATTACTGCCCTATGTATTATGAATGTAATTGTGCAGTTAATTTCCTGCCTGTTCAATTCTCTCCAATGCTAGTTTTTAAGAAGATAGCAAAAAAGTTACAATGCACTTAATCCAAACGAAGCTGTAGTACTATCTACATCCAAATAGATGATGCAGAGGAGGTGAGTCTTGTATGAACTCCAGAAGCTTAATTAATAGGAAAGGCAAACTGAAGATCAGATTAATGAGTTCAAGAGGTCTTGAATACTCTCTATTCTGTAAAAATGGTGCATCCCAGGCAGAAGAGTCAAAGGAGGAACACACTGTCTGCCTTACTAAAGTAATGCTTCTCTCTAAGAAGAAGGTCCTAGTCCTACACGTTACGTGTATCTGTGACTGCCATTACCTTTGCTGTGAGTACGCTACATAGAAAACTTGCAGAATCTGCCAGGATGTGGGCTTTGTATTAGAGTTACGTAGACATAACTCATGGAGGTAGGTATGGGATACTTTTGCTATAACTCTCTCCATTGAGGGGTCTTCCCTTTCATATAGGCTTCTCTGTTCCATTCATTCACATCCTAAGAAATCTAGGGCATTAAGCTCATGTGCATCCTTTGTTTCCTGTCCTTTGAGTTTGGGAACAGAGACAGCAGAGTTCCTTGTGGACATCTTTAACTTCTTTGGGATTGTTGTCCTTACTAGATACTGAACTAGTAGAGGCTCATGGCAAATGGTAGCATGGCTCCGAATGGCATAGTATTGCTGCTTAGCCATCACTAGATTGGAGAATGGCAGTTCAGAAAGAGGGTCCTGGAAGCTGTAAGTCTCAATCCTTTGTCCGCTCGGATTGTTTCTTAGAGAATCTAGTTCCCTACAGTGTTATAAGATAAATCATATGAAATCACCATGCAGCTATGTTTTTCATTATGTATAGTGCAAAAGGAGGTTTTTCATCATCTTTTTCAATAATCGTTCATATTTTTTCATTGCAGATATAACTTAATCTTTAACAGGGCTGTGAATTTTTGGCAAGTGTTCTCTTGCGTCATAGAAAATATAAGGTAATGAGATACTGCATTTGTTTTGTAGTCCTTGGCATCAATATACATGCTACTGCATGCTGCAGTTATCTCTATATCTGTTTTTAAGGAGCCTAGAGTAAATACTTCAAGTTCAAAAAAACCTCCGTGTTTACAGACATTAGGTTTTCCCTGTACTGTCTCAGTATTTTGGGAATAGAATAGTATTAAACAGTGAAGCAACTCTAGAGTGTTCAAGGGAAGATTTATTTAAATAGCTTCTCCTTGTGCTAACCAAGGAGTTCCATGCTGGTTTGTTGCATTAGTTGGGTGTTAAAACTCCTCTGACCGCTTCATAATGATTATGAAGTCATACCTCTAATAAGTAAGTTTTAGGTCAGACTCAGTTGCGACCATAATAAAACTTGCTTCCTTGCCATTTAATGTTCAAAAGGTAGTACTGCAGTATGTGTGTGGTCTGAGTTTTTTGCAGACGTGATCTGCATTTAATCTGGGAAAATTAATTCCCTAAGCTGCTGGCAGGCAGCATGTACTTGTTAATTATTCAGGTGGATGACAAATGCAGAGCAGAGGTTCTCGCAAAGACAAAGTTTGTATGATGCATGTTTAGTAACTGATAGGCTTGACATTCTGTGGTGTCTTATTCAGTGCTAATCCTAATAAGCTGCCTGATGAGATGAACGCCTATCCTCCTGTCCTTTAGAGAGAGAAAACAGAGATTTGAAAGAACTTCATTATAGCAATAAATCCCATACTTTCTGTTATTCCTGGTGAAAAGAGATCTTGTCCAAATGAATAACACACACACACACAGAAAAAAGTTGGAATAGTAGTGTAATACAGATCATTGAAATGAATAGAATATTGTAAATGCCTCCACTATAAAAGTAGCTGCAGTAGCTGCAGTTTAACTTTATTGGTGGACCAAGTTTGTGCTGTTTTAATTAACTTCAAATTCTTTGACTTTGATGTACAAGTGATGTAATCCTGTGGATGTATGATTTCACCAAGACTTGCAAGTTGCCAGGAAAGTAACTTCAAAATAACGTATTTACTGTAGTCGTTGTTTCCCTTCTCTCCATTTTTTGCTAGGGAAGTGGTATGCTGTGTGTATTCTGTCAACCAATTGCACCGGGCAATGGTGATGGCCAAATTTACCCATGGACACTGGAGGCATTAATAACCGAGAGGCTGCCATTGCAAGTGGGTCCTGGATTTTTCCAAATGCTTTTATTGTCTGTTCATTTCTCTTGGTATCTTTCACTCTTTCTGTATTTTTATTACAGTAGGAAGAATAAGAGATTTAACTATGCTACTGCAGTGCAGAGCACCCAGCACCAATCCTGAGTGACGTTTCTGAAGTTTTCTAGGGCATAATGACCAAAGGTGCTTCTTTTGTCTGTTCCTGCTGTCTGCTGTATGACAGGCTTTTCTTGTGGCTAACCGAACGAAGAAAAGATGGGCTTTTTGAACTGGAATTTTTCTGTAGACTATAGATATTTGTATAGTGAAATTCAGTTTCAAACACTTTATGCAAAAAGCAAACTTTCTGCTATATCACTTGGTTTTTTTTCCTGAATTTGGAGTAGATGGATGTTGATGGGAGGATTCATGTATTTTATACTTCCGTGAAATTTATTTCTGTCTGTCTCTTCAACTGCATTTAAATGTATCCCCTAGCTCAAGTGAATGTGAGGCTGGGAGAGAAGAGTCACTAGATTTATGTCAAGGTGACAGTGCTTTAGCCTCTCTCACAGTCCTCCCCATTCTTTGTGTGTGTGTGTGGTGGAGGAAGAGATGGAGAACAGCATAATAGGGTGCTGTAGGTGCATTGACAGAGGCATCTGGTAAAAATAGAGTTGTTCCTGCTTTCCAGACTGTCCTGAAGTATGGTGGATACCTAATAGCAATCAGCGAACAACACTGAAATATTTTGAGAGGAATACTTTGTGGCTCATGAAGGTTAAAGAATTACAGTAACGTAATGCACTTGTTTATCTTTACAAAACACGTGGTGCATTGAATCCTAGCTCTGAGCAATCCTCCTGTCTTGAGGTGAAGGAAAATGTTAACTTAATTTACAAGCTAGCAGAGTCCTGGGCTTCTCCAGATTAGGGGCTTTTAATCAAATGAAATTGTAGCTAATAATTGAAACTAGTTTTCTGATGCTAACTGTGAAATTCAGCTGAAATCACCAAACTCATTTCCACAAGGTTTTAAGAGCTAGTTGAAATTAGAGTGTAGCAGGAAAGGGCTTTCATTTGTTCCACCAATTTGTGTATGCTCTTTTCTTTCTCTTGCACAAATTGTTGGGCATGGTGATTTCAGTTCTGAGACCACCAAACTCACTTCTGCTAAGATTTAAGGTTTGGCTGAAATCAGAGCATATAGGGATAAGGCTTTCGTTTGTTCCACTAATTTATGTATGCCCTTTCCCTTTTACTTGTGCAAATTGTTGGGCATGGTGATTTCGTTGCTGAGACTTAATACATTTTTCTGCTAGGTAAAATTATGTACTGTGTAAGTAATTGGTGTCTACAGAGTAATTTCATAAGGTACTTGATGCATAATAGCATGTACTGAGGTTTTCATAACAGGAAAAAGTTATTTTAGACAGTTTAGCCCCTAAGGTTAAGCTCATATTCCAAGGGATAGCCCTTCCTCTTTGTGTCATTATCTCTTTCCTTTATATTTGCAAATGAAAACAATGTTGGGTGTATTTAAATTACAAATAAATAGAAGAAATTGTAAGGAAAATAATAAATTGTAGTGTGCATTTTGGTGAGTATGTGCAGAAACTGTGACTGGTTCTTTGAACAAAAAAGCAAAACCCTGGTCACAATTCATTAATACAAAGAATCTCTACTATACTCAAGCAAACCTTGAAAATATTGTATGTTAGCAAAACCTCATTAAACTGTCATATACACATTTCGATAAACTTTACAAAATATAATATTTTAAGAATGCCCCATTAAATTGTCATGTACTTTTTCTACATTTCCTTTGCTATTACTGCTTGATTATGAAGATATTTGTATGCTAATTGTAGCTTTTTTTTCTTCTTCTAATTGGCCTTCTTCTCTCAGTTGTTTAGGACAGAATCTGAGATGTTCAAGAGAAGCAAAAATTTATCTTGGTTTCTCTGGGGAAACTGTTCTTATCTCTGAGTTTCCAGAAGAGAATTTGTACTGCCTCTAAACAACATATACATCAGACCTACTATTTCCAGAGGCACATGAATCTTACCCATAAGAAGTATTTGTTTTTTTCCCCAGTAGATGCACAAATATGTGACTTCATCCTATTTGTACCTTGGTACCAGGATCAGATGCAGTGGCAGTGGAATGCCCCATGCCCTGTTGTTCCCTCCCTTTTTATGTTTGCGCTTTCAGCTTCTTATCAAATGAAATTTTTGCCAGTATTTTTGAGGGTTATTCTGTCTGTTCTTTAGACCAGCACCTTGGGAGAGTATTCTATCCAGTTCCTCATTGCATCCTAAAATTGTGTTTGATTTTAGGAGGTTAATTCTTTACTCTTCTTCCCTTTGCAACGGCATGATTACATTGCTGATGCTCTGAAGTTTTGGTGAGGAAAAAATGAGTGTGGGAAAAGATGGGAGAGGTGAAAAAAAAAGATAATTTCTTCCTGCTCTTCTGACGTTTCAGCTGGAAGCACAGAATATAGTTTCTTTTGCAGGCCATTCTGGGTAGGAGCATACCTGATTACTTTTCCCAGACAGGAGAGGAATGAAACAGAACTGAATTGGCATTGGTGTTGCTGCTTCGATTTTTGTTCTAGATCAAGGAACAGTGTGAGGAAAGCAGCGTCGCTCTATCCACATATGAAAAGAAAGTAGAGCCCCATGTAAAGGAACACTCTACCTATTGCTCCACCAGCCCTGTCTTTGATTGCAGAACTGAGCCACTTACCTACCTCTTCTGCTTTTCAAGCTGTGGCTCTTGGTGCCTACAAGCAGCATTAGTTTTAGAAGTGAGACAAGGTTTGGGGGACAGCTATCCCAAAGGGGCATACATTAATAGATTTATGACATGAACATGTATTTCCCCCTCACCTTCCTGAAACGCCGCTGTGGTGATAATCTTTAGTGCCTTGTTCCTCTGCTCCTCTCAACACAGTGCAGTGTGAAAGATTAGAACTGAGAAGAGTGGACCATAAAGGTGGCTTGGACTTAACTTCTACGCAGCCGTACGCACACATCATTCCCAAGGGATTCCTACTTCCTTTGCACAGGAATACTCGCAGACTACACCAGAGTTAGAGAACAGCCAAGCGAGAGGGAAGGGAGGGAGAGAGAGAAAATAAAAGAAAAATAAAAGGGAAAAAAGCCAAACCCAACCCTAAAACCAAAACCCAAGCAGACTTGACTACACACTTTTGCCTAAGTATACATTTAACTGTAAAACCATGCTTAAGATATCAACGCCTGCATAAACAAGAGCATCTCTGTGGCAGTAGGTTTACATCTCTCCCCAGACTGCTTGAAAGAGAGGAATCAAAGGACAGTCTTTGTTCAAACAAGTAATACCCAGCTCTTGTCACAAACTGCTGCTGTTGGTTACCAGGACTTAATGACTGAGTTACCACTGCAGAATCCTGATGCCCAGGTCCTCACCCCCAGCTGTTGTGACAGCTTAAGGAGTGGTTGGAAAGGAATTTTGTAAGAAAATCAGCAGATGTTAGACCTTCCCAGATAGCCATTTTCTATTTTTATTTATGCCAAACCTTCACTCAAAGTTTATAAGGCCAGAAATTCTTTATCATGTAGCTCCAGCCTCTGTCACTACTGAAGTTCTGTCCTACATGGGAATCAGCATTTTTTTTACCGAGGGAGACCTTTACTCAACAGAATTGTCTTTTCACTCTGCCAGTCATTACCACCTTCCCAGTTTGGGAATGTAGCCACCTTGCTCCTCTTGTGAGGGCCCTGAAAGCAGTAAGGACTGATTATCATTCTAACAGCCTCCACTTGTTTTTCAAAAACTTCTCACCAACAATGGCACCTGTCAGGATATACACTTCAAGAGCTTTCTCATGGGAAAAGTGGAAAGAATCAAGATTCAAATCCATTTCAAGCATGGAAAGCAAGCTCTGAAATCAGATACTCAACTGGATCAGTTCTGAACTACTCAAAATATTTGAACGATAAATTCAAATCCCATAGAAAGGAATAAAAATCATGTGGTGCACTGAAATAGTTCATGCAGGAAGGGAAAGTAAGTCTTTGCATGTGTTGGACAGAATAAGTGAGTAAATGCTCTGACTACATCAGACATCTTGGTGTATGTCAGTCATTCATCCTGGGGTATCAATGGATATGGAATGGAAGGATTTCAGTGCAGAAGCATGTAGAGTATCAGTATGTTTGAGTCATTGAGACTACCAGACTTTTTCTAGAACTGCTACTTTATTAACATGGAAAGGATTTTCAAGTATTAACTCTTGGTTTCAGCTACCATGTATGGCCATGTACGAAATTAAGATCAACACA
>NW_010164423.1:14170-157464 GCF_000695765.1 Mesitornis unicolor | reverse complement strand
TCCTGCTGTGAAGGGATTGGAGGTGAGCAGAGCAGGACTCTGTGGCTTCCAAATAAGCTTGTAAAAAAGACTTGTCTTCAGAAGAAGATGATTTACCATCTTCAATTAGTTTTTAGATTTTGTAGGTAGATGGGACTCTTTTGCAGACTTTGATCACAAGCATTCTCTGATACTTCTATGCTGCATCTCTTGGGTTATGATAGCAATAGTAGCTTTGGGGAACAAGGAAATGCACTTACCTCTTTCTAGCTAATATTTTTTTATCAGGGTTCTATGGAAAATGAAATTTCTACAGAACAAGAAAAGTTTCTGGGATTCACATAGACCAGGGCCATATGGTGCTAAAATAACCCAGTAATAATAGAAGAGTTATGTATGATATCATTTTGAAGAAGGTCTTGTCTAAGATGTCTTTTAGCACTGTTTGGAAAGACCATGAGGATAAAAACAGATATCATCAGAGAAACAAACAAATTTTTTTTTTTGGAGAGACCTGTTTTGAGGAAGTCTTATTCCATTTATGATGAAGGTGTTATCCAGCAGCAACCTAGTAATTTTAGCTTGGCTTTCCATACAGTGCCCAATCTTAATTATGATCTAGATATAACTGCACATTGTGTGATTCTGCTCCACATGTAACAAATTAACTAAATTGGAGCTGTTCTTTTATTGTTTCTCTCAACTTTTTTTCTTTCTGAAGATTTCTTCCTCTCCTCAGATTAATGTCTAGATGGCAGACAGAAGGGTTCTGGCTGTGATTCACTCTTATCTCTGAAATCTGGTCTTATCACTGGGAGACCTGTGCTGGCTATGACAGGAAAATGTGTGAGAGTTCTTTCACAGTAACTGGCAAGAGTAGGATTGGTCCCACTTGGAAAGTTCTTCTGTATCAATCAAAGTAAGCTTCCTATCTCCAGTACACCCAGAGTGCGCAGAAAAAAACCCACAGATTCACAGGGCTTAAGTGTGCCTCACTTAGTGACTCTAGTACTTGCAAGTATCTCATTAATTTGAAATAAATTTGGGCAGGGAAAAATGAGTAGAAGATCTTTCTCCTAAAATTACTCCTTACTGATATGTAATCTTTCAGTATTTGCCAGGCCATAATTCTCATGTCATAGACTTCTGGCCATAAGATTACCTTTGTTTTGTCTATGTCTTTGTCGTATTCACATGCACACTCTCAAATACTCCAAATTTGTCCAGCTCTGATTGCAGCCTTTGCCAAAAGAAAGCCTCCATGTCCCAAGCATTAAAACTCTTTGTTATCTCTTTCCTTACTCGTTGGATGGCAGCATGACCTTACCTAATTACTTGGATGGCAGCATGACCCTCTGGTATCTCAGCCACTCTTCCCAGTTGTGGGGAGCGTCATCAGTCTGTGTCATCAGCACACTTGCTGAGGTTACATTCTGCCTTATCATCCAGGTCATTAATGAAGATCTTGTGTGTCTTACGTTCCTTGCCTCTTCTATTGACCACATATCCTTTTTCCCTTTGAGTCCCTTTCTCTCTAATCTAATTTTTCAATTTAATCAAGATCAAATTTTCCATCTCTATCTCTAAGGATCAACTCAGTTCTTTGTCCCTCTGCCTACCTGCTGTCATCCCAATGGTGCTGTCCCTCCTGCCGCTAGCGCAAGCTGAGAACTCTTCCTTGTCTCCTCATACAAACACCTCTTGCATGAGGAATTCAGTTCAATGAGTAAGTGCCAAAAAAGAGCTGGCATGCAGCTGGGATACAGTGATTTACTGACATCTCGGAAAATTGTTGCTGTCATGGGTAATAGACTGGTGTTGTTTATAACAGTTAAACATGCCTGATAGGGTTTCCATAATAACTGGAAAGAGCGTGATTAACCTTACCAGAGAAATTACACTGTAGTGAGCAAAGTCTTCTGTCTCTGAGGTGGCTCATGCTAGAGGTGACCACTGCACAGAGCATTCTTAAAGCAATCTGAAAAACTCGCTTCTTGAAACTTATCCTCAGGGTTCTTTTTTCGGTACTGACAGACGTTAAGTATGTTCATCCATAAAACATTGCAGCTGTTTAGGCCTTTCAAAAATTGTGTGAGTTAATGCGTGTAACTATCTGATACCGATCCTTTTGCTGTATTTCTCTACTGATCCTTGCTTTTCAGCTACACTTGGGACACAGGCATTCGTGCTTCAGTATCGTTATCCCAGAGTTGTGTGTGTGTGATAATGGGAACAATAACGACTGCAGCTTGTACTGCTGCAAGAATATTGACAGAATAAAGTTCGCTGTGTCAGGGCAGCAGTGGGTGTCAGAAGTGAGACTGCTTCTGTTGAGGTAGCATTAATGCCATTTAGTTGAACATAAGTACCTGGGCCTTCTGTGGGGTGGAGTTTCTTTGTTGGGGTTTTTTTGGTCTTTGGAGTTGAGGGGAAGGAGTTCAAACCACCTGCAGCTTTACTTCTTTTGGGGAGAATTGCCAAAGCACAGAGTGAAGGCAGGCATGAAAATAAACCTATCAGCACTGCTAAATTCTGATGGCTCCCATCATAATGAATTTAGCAGGGAACTGAGCCTTCCCTTGGCTTGTGTCTTTTTTATTTGGGATTCTGCTTTCTAAAGGATGCCACTTCACACACACATTGTTTATTTCTGCATGTCAAAGAAATTATGATTAAAATTCTGAATGCTCACAAATACAAGAATTTTCATCACATAAACTTAAACGTTTAACTTTACTGGGGAGGAGAGAGTGTACAGGATGTTATTTGTTTGGTGGGTATTTTATACAGAAGCTCTTTGCCTTCAGAAAAACTTCAAAGGCAGCCAGGGAAAACATGTGACTGGGCAAGGGGAAGTTTGTTTTTTTTTCCCCACAGCAATATCATAAAAGCAGGGAGAAAGTGGGGATGAGATAGGTTTAGGATTTATTTTTTGTAAATGAAGGGTATTCATGGCTTTTATGTAATAGTCTCATGGCAGCATGAATTGGGCAGCCTGAGGTGGTAGGACAAAGCAGCAGGCAGTAGAGAAGGATGCAGGACTTGCCATAGCACTGAGTGGCATGTTTGTGTTGTGGCAGTACGAGTGTAGCACACAAAACAACAATGATGTCATAAAAGCAGGATGTGAGAGAATGTATTTTCTTTTTTGTGATAAACTAAGAATATCTTCAAGTTCTACAAAACAGTGAAAATGAGAGGCATGTAGATGAGGGCACATAGCAGCCACTGAGAGCAGCAAGGAGTGGAAATGCTAAAGAAGGAACTGGTAGCAAAGAAATGGGATATTGAAAATCTGAGAGAGAAATTGTACCAGCACTGAGTACTGTTCAAATATATGATTCAGTCTGAATTGTTTTAAGGTTATGAAATTCTTCTAGGATAAGAAACATTTCCTGGAAATATCTTTTTTTTTTAGTAAACAGTGTATGTTTACATGTTTTTGTCAGCTGTTGTAACACCAATTAGGACAGTGAGTTTTAGACCAGAACCAGATCCAACAAAGATTACCTAGAAGGAGTAGTAAAAAGTGGTTGCCCATTAGCAAAAAGCTTATTTTTTCTTTGCTGTGTTATAAAGTGCCCAAAACAATTCTTCATATGTATGTATGTATGTGTACAAACAGCACGTGTCCCACCCTGCTGACCAGGCGTTTCCATGTTCTTGAACTGGCCAGTTGCCTGGAAGGCTCTCAGCTGTTTAACATGACAATACTTACTTTTTTTGCTAAACAGCCTATCTTTTGGTCCTCTTGCTGTAACTCCTGTGTCATCCTGCAGACAATTTCTCTGAAGGATGTATTTGATTTTGCATCTGTTGTTTGAACCCGGCTTTATTTCGGTTCTAGGATGCTGTCAAAGCAAAGTGCTTCCAGGTGTCATCCAAACATGGCTTAACTCCATGTGCAGTGAGTGGTCTGAGTGCTCTCACGAGACTTGGAAGTCCTTCATCTGCCCAGCTACGTTTTAGTGTGCATCCTTCTAGTTTTACCACAATGGAATATTTTCCAGCTGCTGTTCAAAAATATTTGCTTCACCTTTTTTATAGACCGCATTTGCTCTGTCAAACAAATGTTTGATTTTTCTCTGGTCCCTTACAGTAGGATATATGTTCAAATGATGGAGAAAGGAATGCACCATATTGCAAAAATCTTTTTTTCATCTACATTTGTTGCCTTTATCTTTTTAACAGAGATCTCTAGCAGAAAAAAAAAGCCTTCTGTAGTGAAGTGTAATGTGTTACATAGTTTCTTTGTAGGAGTTTTAGTTTATTTGGGTGTGGGTTGGTTTTTTGTTTGTTTTTTAAAAACTCTTGTATTTTGTGTTAGCTATCTCTTCCATTTCTGGGCAGGATGCATTGGGTTGGGTGTTAGCTTGACTGCTTTTGGTCTGAACATGCTCGCAATTTTTTCAGTAAACTGGAAACTTGGAAAAAACAAACTTGAAATCGGTAAATGTTCTACTTGTTGAACTTGAAAGTCATTGTGAGTAGAATATAGAATATTAATAATGGAATATATTGTGGGAAACATATGCCTTTTAATTGCAAGTGGATTTATAATCACAGCATCTATATTCGACTATGCAAAGCAGTGGAGATATTTGTATATTTTGTAGTCAGAGTTCTTTTCCCTTAGGAAGAAATAAGCAAGTGAACAACAAAAAACACCTCTGTAAATGTTTCAAGCAGATCTTGCACAATAAAATGGTTTTGCTACTGTTCTTTTCCTAGTACTGAAAATTGAATGGATATGCTAATTTGAGATTATTTTTGCAAGTCATATTTAAGATATTTTGCTAAGATGGTGTGGCTAAATTTCACTTACCGCAGCCTGTATTGTATGACTGTTTATAAGTGCTATCCAATATATTAGTGAGGCAACTTTCATCGCTAAATTCAGAACATTACACAATATTAGGTTTCAGATTTCTATCAACGAAAACAGGGTGAGCTCACAAAAGAGCTTCTCCACATAATATATAAAGTCAGAATGAGTTGCAGAATCATCAATTTGACTGTAACCTCTTCTTATTCTGAAAGAAATCCTCCTTTCCCGAATAACTGTAAGATTTTTATGAAGTTGAAAGATCTCGGGTAAGCCATAAAAATAAGAAGTGACCATATTGTCTCCTAGCTGCATTAAATTTGTTCTAACTTTGAGCCTAAGCCATCAAGGAGTTCAAAAGAGAGTGACATATTTAATTTCATTTTGACTTGAACACCAATTACAAAGGCAATCTTTCGGTTCTTTTCCAAAACTAAACTACAATACAGCAAAACAGGGCTCTTGCTTTTACAGTTTGGGGAATGCTAGATGGTAACTAGGTACATTACAAGACTTGGTGAGAGCTGATTTTCATTAGGTTCCAGTTATTACACAAGTTGTAAGTTGCTACCATTGACAAATGCCAATAACGTAGTCATGGATCAGGCATCCTTTGTTTAGAGGAATGTCGATCAGAACGCACTCTGGAAATTACAGAGTGGATGAGAGCAGTTGCTTTTGGATATAATTTGATAAAGATATAACACAGTAATAAGTATTGATTACCTAATTTAATTTTTATTCATTAAAACCTTTAAAAAATATTTTATTGAAGGGTCAGATTGTTCTTTTGTGTAGAAATCCTTGATCAGGGGCAAGAACCTTCCTAAAGCATCCTTCAGAGACTTTTTGCAGTTTGTTTGTCCAGGCACCATTCAAATCATTCCGCTCCCTTTTTTTTAACCTTACCCACCCAAGCCTTGCTTCTCATTGAGAGATTTGTAGCATTTATTCTGCTTCTTCGATGACTGATATGTTCTGGCAGCAAACCCTGTAGAAGGCCAGGTTGGCAGTGTGTTACTGGCTATACAGTCTTACTGGCTCAATCAATATTTCTTATTTCACCAAGCTATTTAGGTAAAAAGGAAAATCTGTGTGTGCTGAGTGGATCCCCAAGAAATGCCCAAGGATGTGACCATTAACAGAGAGAGGCTTAATTGGTTTCTAGAAAATACAGCGCTGGCCATTTGTCTCCACAGGAGCTTAGTCACCTTAACTTCAGGCAAATACAGATCTTAGAAGGGAAAAATATCTAGCATTTTCCCCATTTCACAATGATGTGATCTTTTTTCCTCTTGCTCTCCATCCTTTGGTTTGTTATTTAGGAAAATTTATCTTTCAGTGGACTTTGGCCACAAAACCAGTTAAGCTTCTAATTTAGTAAATCTTAACCCATTTTGTAATTGGCTTAGTAATTCATTGACTGAAGAGGAGCAGCTGCATGATGACGGTTAAACAGGCAAAAAATATTTAAAATCAGGGATTTAATTGCAATCTGTTTGGTATTTGATACCATGACCTTTAGAGGACCAGTCATTTTAAAAGGCCATCATCTTGATTCTTGCTTAGCAAACCCTTCCTGTAGAACAAAGTGTTTTGGGCTATCATTCCCAGATGGGACTTCTGCCACACCAGACTCCAGTGTGGTCACAGAGCTGCAAAATTGGCCCTAATCATCATCTTCAAACACTTCATCTGCATTCAATAACTTCTCCCACAATTTGTTCACTCATGTTTTGAAATTGTGAAAGTTACAATCGGCATGTCAGTTACTTCAGCTCTTTTTGGGGTTTGATGTGGGGTTGGATTGTGTGTGTGTGAGACAACTATTTAATCTACATCTTTAGTTACTTAAAATGTTTAAGCTATTTCCCTTTGTTAATGGTTATTTAAATAACCCACAGTCAGTATGCTTCAGATACTTTGCACTTGTTTGATGTCTTATAACTAACAAAGTACTTCTTGCATTATCTGCAAATCAAGTATTCTTACCTCTGTGAAGGAGTGAAATACATCCTGCATACTGATGACTTTCCAAAGGCCTGCATATCTTTAAAATCCTGCTTAAGATCTCAGATAAACTGTAAGTATGTTTTTAGTAAAGCACAGGCACAAACTGCGTAGTCGACCTCAGAACATGATGATTTTAACCTAGACGTATAAAGGCTTGTTGCTATCCTTATTGAAGTCAGAGGCTGAAGCTTCTGTAGTTCAGCTTCAATCCTGAAATGTCTCTTTCCAGGCACACAGAATAATTTGAGATGTTTCTGAGCTCAGCTTGTAGGGCACTGTTGGAGTTGGTGTCACACGTGTGACTTCAGTGCAGTTCACTGAGCTTGCACTTAAGGTAGGTTTTAAACTGATGGATCAGAGGTATCTGTGTCACAGTGAAGTCAGGGAAACTCAGTGCTGGTCAGAGGAAGGAGGTAAATTGGTTAATGAGGATCAAGACAAGCTCTATTTTGTTCTGTTTGCTGCTGTAAGCAAAATAAATATTTCTCCATTAGTTCTTGTAACTAATCAGACCAACCTGTCAGAAGTGGCTGAGTGGAAAGAAAGTTTTCAAGCAGGTTTGATTCCATTCTAATTGAGTTTAGTTGGGCTTTGATGCTGATCACTCACACCTGTATGAGCACGAAGTAACTAGTCACAGTAAAGACCACAATAGAGATCCAAGTGCTAATCCTCTGCAGCTATCACTAAAGCTCGGCTCCAGGTGAATAGTGTGTATGTTTTTATCCAGGTAGGTCACCTTGAAGTGTGGTCCCCTTTCTGGGGTTCATTAATGTGAGACATAGGGGTCAGGCAGAGCACGGTCACTGAATGCCATGAGGCTCTTAAAGCTTCAAGAGAGTTGCATATTTGTTAGGAAGCAAGTTATGTAGTTTCTCTGAGAAGTTTGAGTTTTTTCCAAGCCCTTGATTTGTTATCTTTCTCACTGTGTTTTTCCAGTAGCAGGTCATGGGGCATAATTGGCTATTGCTTCCCTTGTGAGCTTCACAAGCAGTTGTGCTGACAGCTCTCGAGTTGCCTCTGGGTCTGTCATATAGTAAAGCTGCTGATGGGCTTTCTGTGTTGCTTACCCAGCTACTGTGGATTTAACTGTGCCTCCTCCTGAGCTGTGATGTGCAATTGAATTCCCTTATTTAAGTGAAGCACACCAAGATCTTGCAACTTCTATACTTCTATTACATCAGTGGATACAAGAGCAAAGATGCTGCGATGCTTAGTGCCATCACTCCAGCATTTCAGAACATAGGGATTTAACAGGAAGAAGTGGTTGGAATTATTAGTGAGTAGGTAAAAGGGAAGCTTAACTCTTAAATTTTTTACATTATTAGTAAGAATAGTAAAACACTGGAGCCGAAGATTTCTTAAAAGCAAGGCAGTAAAAAGTTGATTACTTAAGAAGAAGAGGGAAAAAAAAAGGAGAAAAGAAATGCTGCCGTTGAATTTCATTATGCAGAAAGAGCATTGAATTAAATGGAGGGAAAAAGGAGCTAAGTGCTTTGCAAATGCAACTAGTTTTCCGGCACTAGAAAATTCTTAAGAGAATTTTGTGATATGCAAGAATATGGGAGTCTTGAAAAAGCAGAGCTTTGAAATAGCTATTAACATGTTTACTGTCTTGTGATGGTAAACATCATATTTATTTAAAAGCAGTTTCCAACTGTATCAAATCTGCAACAAAGCCATTGAATCACCAAATGTAGCCTCTGATTAATTTTTTTTTAAGGAGAAGGTACATTTAAAAAAGTACTGCGACAAATCATTATAAAATGTATCTAAAATTACAAGTACAAATAGAATGTTGATCTTCACCGGTTTGCTTATATTGAAACTATATTATTTTATGTGAAGTATGTGTAATAGAGCATTAGATTTGAAAACTCTGTGTTGAATATTATTTCTGACAGCCTTTTTTAGGGTCACTAAAATTCCAATAATTCACTACAGAATTGAAGTCGATTCCAGAGAAAAATTTAATATAGTCTGCTTGCCTGCCAGCTTCAACATAGTTCCTGAGTATTGAAATGTTTTGACACATTGAAATATAAAGTGCATTTGTCATATCTATTGGTGGAGTATTTTATGTGATCACATCTAACAAAACTCAAATCGGACTAAAACTTAATGTTAGTCTTATATTTTTATCCCCTTTTTCTAAAAAGAAAAAAAATCATTAGGGATTATAAACTATTGTTAGTAATAAAAATACAAAGTCTTACCTGGCAATGTCATATTGACCCTCACTAATTTCTGATGTATACTGTTTGTTTTAATGTATTTATACAATACAGATGTTACGTTGCAGTGATCTGCAAGTATTCTAGAAATGTTCATTTATAACACTTCTCAATCCCCTTTCCTCATCCTTGCACAAGCAATTCTGCATTTTACAAGCAAATACTTTATGAATATCATAAGGAGAGATTGGATTGTGGTGACTGTTGCAACATAAGTTAATGAAAATCAGTATCTTTTTTAGTCTTTGTTTAAAACATTAGGTTTACTGGTTACCTGCTCAAACAGGAGCAAAGAGAATAAAAGGCAATGGGATCGTATGCTATCCTAATACTTAACAAAACATCATGTTAGCATAAGTCTTGATTTAGCTTCTGTGGTCTTTGTGTCAAGCTCATGGTTCACATGGAGCTGAAGCAAGATGATTAGGCTAAGGTAGGGATGTAAATGAACAGCTCTGGAGCAAGTCAGCCCTGATAGTAAGACAGTGGAAAGCCCATGTTAATGGCTTGTCCATATATTCCATGCGTGGAGGCTTTAGGAGGATAACACGTAGGCGTTGCATGAGTGCAGGTGCCCAATTTCATGACGCTGTGGCTGCCTGATGCTAAACACAGAGTTAGCGATTAGGTTAGATTTGCAGACTACCTGAAGAGCGTGTATGGTGTGTGTTCACACATTAGAGCTCGTGTCATTCTGAGGCAAGCTCTACTGCCTCTAAAATGTCACAGGACTTTTCCAATGAGAAGAGTGGAGCAGAGGCGTATCCTTCCTGAGGCTCATACCCAAAGGCAGCCTTTGTCATAAGATACAATTCCTTAAATTTTTTTACTTACTCATCAGAGGGAAAAATGACAAGGAGAATACCATCAACATTCTTCATTTTCACACGTATTCTGGTCCTTTGATAACTTGGTGGCATTATTTGCAGTACGTTTGCCTATTGCTTGCTAGGTAATAATATTTATTAGCTATTTTAGTGGTCTTCAGTCATCATCTAGGTGTAATATTTCAACCAAAAGCATTCCCAGGCAATGCTGCTTTATTAGCACTGTAGTCTAGTGAAAATGTTTTTTGTTTGGTTTTTTTCTGGATATGAAAGCAAGTCTTTTTGATGAATAATCTATTTGTTGTATGGAAAGATACTACATGAATCATCCAACCCAAATATTTTTCCTTATAATATCACAAAAGGAATACTTTTTGTGGAGTTTAAAAAGTGCGCACACTTTAATAGTGCACCTCAGTACAATTGCGCGTACACAAAACTTTCATGAATTTGAGGGTTCAGGTTGCCCACTTTGGGTGAGGGTTTAAGTTTAACAAGTTGCAAGTGGAAATACACCTATTTGTTATTAAACATCTCTGTTGTAATATAGGAAGCATATTGAAGAGTGAACTATGTATTTTGGAGGGCCTGGGAACATGACAGTGGAACTTTCAAATAAAACTTGGTGGACCTTTTTGCTGTAGATTTGAAAATAAGTCCAGAAGGCTGAGCTTAATATAACATGTGGCAGGTGGCCTGCATTTGCCTGGAGAATTCCTCTAGGGCAAGACAGCTCAGCAAACACATAAATCCTTTTTTCTCTGTTATCTAGTAGCACATTTAGTTGCCATGGGAATTTTATTTATGCAGCAGATCCTCTGCAGTTCAGTTTGTGCCTAAAGTTTAACTGTACAGCTGTTACCGTAAATACTACATGGCAATATTTTCAAAACACAGCACCTTTGAACAAAAAGAACATGTCTTCTCTGTTATTGATTTTGTTATGTTATCAAAATACCATTTTGATTACACTAGGATCGTGTTTCCCCAAAAGCTTCATAAGTTGATCTAAAATGTGCACCTCCTGTACAGCTCCTCTTAATAATTATTTATGTACTTAGAAAAATCCATTCAGTATTTTATCTGAAGAGTATATTACAGCAAGTGAAAGTTGGTAACTCTTGTGAGAGAACTTCATATGAATACAAAATACATATATAGCTCTCTCCTTGCTTTCAGGCTATTGGTTTTCCTTATTTGCTATATGAAACAAAATATTAACATAGATCTTCTCTTAGATTTCTTTTTTCCTTTATTTGTAGTTCTACTTTGCTCACCAGGGACCTGTGAAGAGTTTTAAGTTTGTTGGCTCTGGTCTGATTATTAGAAACAAATTTGTTTTAATCCTTATTTATGCAACAACAAACAAATCACCAGAATTTTCTTTATTGAAAAGAACATGGGTTTATGAATGAAAAATAGAACTTGTGCTTTTTTATGAGTGAACAGATTACCCGACACTGTCTGTATCCTGATCCATTCTCTGTAATCTCTAAATTGCAGTCTACCAACTGAAGGAATTATAAAATATGTTAGGTGTTGAGAATTCAGCAGTAGCTTGCTTTTGTTTGGAAAGTTTTCTCTGTATATAAATGGAATATTTACTCTTTCCACAAAATTGTGGACAATTTACTCTGCAGTACTGCTTTACACAAATATGACTGTGATCAAAATACAAAATTAAGGCTTCAAGACAAAATTTTTTATGTTAGATTTCTATGCAATTTTTTTGGCACAAATCATACTAGTTTGATGTCAAACTGTGTTTCTGCAGTAACTGTAATTAAACAAGATTCCTGGTAGGAGCACACAACTTCCAGGTATTTCCTTTTTTCTGTATAAACTGAGTATGAATATTCAGAAAATAAATTCCAATTCCAGCCAGATTAACAGATTAAGTTAAATGTTTTAAATCTTAGCAGTTCAGAGATCTTGAACTTTACTTTTCAGGTGGTCGTTTGGGTCTCCTCAGCTTGCTTGCTGCTAAGCTTGGTGCTAGAGAACAAAAAAAGCTGCCTCTACCTGTACAAATTTCTGTTGAAATTTATTGTGCATTAAACCAGGCTGAATGGCAAATACATGTAACGTAACAGCACTTCTATTCCCTTTTCACTGGTAATCATTTAACAGTAGATGAGAGGGGAAAAAAATGCATACATTTGCTAGCAGCTTTACTCATTGCCTGTGAGAAAATGAGTTTATTGTCTGACTGACTGATGGATGCTATGTGGACAATGCCTGGTCAGGAAATTTTCCTGGCTAGGATTTGAGACCTGCTCAGTTTTTATTTCCCCACAGTGAATCTGTTGATTGCTAGAAGTTGAGTATGGAGGACTGGGTCAGCAGTCCCAGAGGGCTGGAGCTGCAGCTTTGGTATCGTGCTGGGAGTGTTTTGGTGGACTTAATGGGTTTAAGGCAATTCTTCGTGTTTAATAGATCACTCAGCTGATAAGCAAACACATTTAGCCACACATACTGTAGCAGATAAAATCTTGTTTTCTGCTGTGACACGTGAGTGCACATGGGGATAGGCTCTCCTTGCGTTGGTACTGAGGGAGAAGTTGACTGTGATCTTGCCTCATATCTGAGGTGCTCCTCAGAACTGTCCGTGCAAGAATAATCCTGGAGGTTACTCAGGAGCAACATTTATAGTAGGCTGAAGTATGAAACCTTGTGAGCGTGTACATTTAAGAGGTTCATGCACAGGGAATGTGTGTTGATTGGTCCTGTCCCTTTATGGCATTAGGACTTCTCTAAAATGGACCTTTCATCTTTTTTTCCATACGATGGGGGTTGATGAATTTTCTGACTTCAGGGAAAACTTATTTATCTGGCATATCTTCTTCAAAGAAGATAGAATGATTATTTGATTCATATTGCATAACTGCCTTCATAGGGTAAAAACCTGGGGTGCCGCAGTTGCTTTAAAAGAATGAACAAAGGTAACAGGAGCCTCTGGCTGGGAGCTGAAACCTGACGAGTTCAACAGAGAAACCTGGCACTGCTGGGAAGTTGCTCGTGAGAAAATGGTGGTCTGGCCATCTGTAGATGTCTTCAAATTTCAATTGACTGACTTGCTGTAGGATATGAATTAGCCAATAAAGTCACCAGTTTTGATAGAGAAGTTCAGAAGCTTTCAGCTGAAGCTCAATGGTTGGTGATGTAAGAGGCCGAAAGTAAGGGAATGTAACAAGTCTTTCTCATCTTAAATTCCGTTATCAACAAGCTTTTATAGGGATAAACGATGTTGTTTTTTGTTGTACACTTGCAGATTCTCCCGAATGTGATCTGAACAGAGAAGAGGGAAACCTATTCCCTTTGCATGCCGCAGAGGGAATGTACTGGATTCCCCATAGTACATCCCTGAGAAGTTAAGTCCTAGCAGTGTTCCCGTGAAATTCCTAGACCAGAGCAAGAGACATGTGTACTGCTTTCTCTATATGAAACAGGCAATTTTTTTTTCATTAATAACATGGAAATTTTTATCTGGTGATCTTGGGATTTTCTTTAATGGAATTCACATATTTAACTGGACGTTCAGGATCTAGATGTCATTGCTACTCTCAGTCCGAGAATACTTAGATGTATATGCACACAATTATTGCCAGACAACTTAGTGCTTCTTATCTAGAGGTCGGTTTTTTAATGTAAGAATTTATGTTTTGCCACTGGCTTTCTGTGGCAAAAACTGTAAATTAAGGGAGCAGCTCAGATTCTCTACTATCACAGGATAGAAACAGAAGAAATATGTTTACTACTGCATATTTTTCAGAAAGAAGAAAAAAGCTGTAGGCTCTTCATAAATTTGAGAAGCTTCTAGTTTTGCATTGTATAACCTGTTTAAGTAGTAAAAATCCAGTAAAAGTGGAACATGTATTTTTGAAAAGATACATTCAGTGATGGAAACCTTAATAACAAAGTTTTAGAACACATTTACAAGTAGATGTTTTTTGTTAGTATTGGCTCAATTAGCTCGATAGAGATATAACTGATGTGCAGTAAAGCTAAATTATAAAAGACAATTGCTATGCATGCTTATTGTAGAGACTTTGCAAAATTAAGTAATTTATGCTTTTTAAATTATTTTAGTGATTTTCTGAAAAGGTAAAAAGATAACTTATAAACCTTTTTCCATTTTTGTTCCATCTATGCATGAAAACGCAGTAGAATTTGGTAGGTACAGCTTTGCCAGAAATTGAGCATTCCCAGTGACTAAACACAGTTAATGAGTGCTATCTCTGAGTTTCCTGGGTACTGCTTTATCTTTTAACTTAAAACATGTGTCATAAAATAGTAATTTCTTAAATTTTGCTTTAATTTTTTTTATTGGTATGTGTTGCTTATAGAGGAGCTGGTGAAACAATACATTAAAAATGATTAAAGTATCCATATGAACACTTTCATGTTTTGCCTCACTCATGTTTTAACACTTGCTTTCTCAGTCGAGTGTAGCTTCATAGCTAAAATTTGGGGGTTTTGGAAGATGTTTATTCTGTATGGTGTGCTGTATTTTTTCCTCTTCAGGTGTTTGTAGTTGACTGAACTGCAGATATGCTATGTTAGATTATTCAGAGAGAATATAAAATTAACAAAATTAGGATCAGTTCTCTTGGTACTCAGCAATAACCCACAGGGGTAACATAAACACTAAAAGGGGCATACTAAGAGGGGGAAAAAGTATGAAGAGATAGTAGGTTTGGATCCTGGACCCTGTAACCCATCCTATAACGGAATTGAAGAAAATCACACCAGAAACCTTGCGCCACTCCTGCCTTTTCTGGCCTCAGTAGGAATCAGTGGTGTTGGCTATTGCATGTGAATGCAAACATTGCTGTCTCCATTACAGGTTTCTGTACCAGTTTAGATGCCAAGGTTATTGCTTTTTCAGTCCTAGTAGCTGGTAGAAAACACTAAATTTTGAAGGGTGTTCCCCTGTTACATGAAAGGCTGATTTTGATGGTCATGTTGTTCAAAATAAGAATAATATAGGGAGAAACCTGCAAGTCAGCAGCGTGCAAGGGAAGTAGGAAGTGGAATGCAAGAGGATAGGTGAAAACACCATAAAAACACTGGGGCTGATCCTTTCTCTCAAAAGCTATGCACTCTATTTCTTTATTTTTTTTCTTCCTCATTGTTTTCCTCTCTGTTAAATCGGTGTCAAATTTAATTGCATGTTTCAGAAAAATGTTAGACCCTGCATCTCTGTGGGGCAGTGAGGATGGGGGAGAAGTGACCAAAGCTTGTTTTCTTGGGGCTCTTGGTCACTTTGAGCACTACTGATAACCAGTTCTCCAGTCAGAATGTGTGGGAAGACGCCCTGATGCCTTAGCTTGTGTGAAAAATTTGAGGTAGGCCCTTACTGCGCCAGAAGCTGCTGGTTGTTGCTGGAGCTCTGTCAGTGGTGTCTGGGGTGGCTCTTTCGGTGCAGCTGCTCTCCATCAGCAGCTCTGTTTTCTCCTCTTGTCTGGTGTCTTTACTTCAATGAATAATCTTCTTCCTGTTCTCCAGAACCTGAAGCTCAGTTTTCTCTCTGTTTTTTCTCTTCACCAAATCTGCGCATTTCCAAAGGGCGTTTATTCCACCAATTTGTTACCCAGAGAGGCTGAGAACAATTATTTTTCAGCTTTACTTATCACTGCTTTGGTGAGAACTAATACTTAGAGAGCTATTCTTACTACTTTAAACTGTCTTTGAAAGGCTCAAGTATACTTTTTATACTAAAAAAACTCAAGTATATTACAATGTCACCTGTTTATTCCCATTTGGATGCTGAAATCTTGGAAACATCTACGTTGTATCAAATTTTACCTTTTAGTAAGGTAAAAGAGAAATACTGAATACATGCACTGGAAAGATTATATAAATATATGTTTTCAGGTTCAAGCTTGTGATTTACTAGTATAATTTTGTGTTTTCCTTGGCCTTGTATGTCTTATGACCATCTATCAAATACTGTTTTTCTGAAAGGATACTACTATCACTGGCAGTTTCATTCCTTTTTCTATTTCTTTTCATAAGGTTTCTTATATCCAGTTGGCAACTTGGTTTTGGTTTTGGTTTTGTGTTTTGTTTTTTTTTTAATTAGTCTTGAATTTTTGGCCTCTTCACTTTTGACAGCACACTCAAGGAGTTTGACTTAGAAGCCAGTTTGGCTTTGAGTATCAAAGACATGAAGCTTGTACATTATTTGAAGACTGAGCACTTTAAGGAATTTATTAGATGCTGCAGGCAGCATGCTGGGACACCAAGGAGGCTGAGGTGCACAGTTCCTCCTGGTGAAATCCCTGGGAGAAGTCTGTGTTTACATATGTGACTGATATACATACATTTTTCTTAGTTCCATATGATATTAATTAGTAACAGTTTAACACATACATTTTATAAATATGTACTGTGTAACTATATAAGTCATACACTTAACTCTAATGTTTCAAAATCTCAAACACTCTTCCTGGTAGCATTCTTGTCTTCCTGCTACCAGATGTCATGCTAAATAAGAACGATACATCAGAAAGAGAGAGAACAAAAAAGGTTTCTTCTGTGTGATTTTATCTTCTTGGTTTCTTCGCTTCCTTAGTTGTACATAAAATGTCTTGAGGCTGTGGACTTGTATTACTGATGTCTAGAGAAACTTACTGAATCATTTTGTTCAGGAATTATTTATCATTTATTCTGAAAATACAAAAGTGTCATCAGCCATTTGTAGAAGAGAACTTGTTGGTTTTATTTTTTTTATTTCTGTGCACAACTTAAGCTTGTTGGAGAAGAGGCAAGGCTCGCTTTTGTCCTGCTTAACTCATTCACTGAATCTCACATTTTGATATGAAGAGAGTGCTTCTAATTAACTATGAAGGAATTTGGATGACTTTAAAATTAGCGCTTAAAACATGATCCTGGTATTCCTAAGTGTTTTACCCTGTGTATTTATATTTTATTGTTGGTTGCATGGTTGATAGTGCATGACAGGACAGAATAGGGAGCAGTGTGTCACCTCCTTACCACCTCATGGGTCTCAGTGGAGTTGGAAGTTGCTCAGGATTGGGCCCTGTGTCTGTGCTGTTTTCTCACTTGTACAGCTGTTGCTGGCTGCTTCCTTTTCATTTGGAAAAATGGAGATTTAGAAATTTACATAATCTGATCTACAGTCTGTACAAACAGAATTTCAGATGCTAATTTTTACTTGTTTGTTAATCAAAGGTTTTGAAAAGGCAATGTTAGTGTATTATTAATAACTTTAAAGTACATCCTGTTTATGAGGTAATAACCTTCTGTCGTGGGCTGAATTGACTTTGTGTTTAATTAGCTCAAAATTTGTTTAATAGAGAGTTAATCAACTTCACAGTGGCTGTGGAGGAGTTTTAGTTTGGGATTTGGGTTTTTTCGTGGGGGATTTTTTTTTTTACATTGTTTTGGGTTTGGTTATCTTTTTGTTTGTCTGGTTTTTTTACTGAGCCAAGCTTCAAAAGTTACAAAGCATCAAATTATGGATGTGCCGTAAGAAATAAAGGTATGTAATATGTGTTTAATAAGCAAAAGCTCTTTAAATAGATTGTGTGATATTTTGTTTGTTTCTTTAAAAAAAAAAAGTATATTTTCACAGAATTTTATTGCTCACCATAAGAACTGAGAAAGGAAAACAGGAGAATGCCATTATGTGGACATATACGTATGTCCATAGCCATTATACAGTTTATTTGATTAGAAATATTATAAAGAGTAAATTAATAAATTTGTAATAGCGGTGTGGAACAGAAATACTTCTATTTTGAAACTGCAGCGGTGGTTATAAAAAGCCAAGAGTATATCCCTGTCTTTTTAGAGTTAAAAGATTTTACTATAGTATCCTAATGCCAAACTAGCACACATGGTAGTGATTTAATGCATGGAAGTTTGTGTATTTGAACTAACACTTGAGAACCCTGTTATCTGTGTTATACAGGAATCCATTGCTTTTGGAATCTAGACATCCATATAGCTCATTTGTAAATTAACCTGTTACTGTGTACTTAAGTGTAACAGGAAGGCTCAGTGCAGTCCATTTTTTCGGTAACAGATATTGGATCACAGTATCATAGGTCAGCTCAGGCTGGAAGGGAACTGAGGAGGTCTTTAGTCCAGCCTTCTGCTCAACCAGGGTCAGCTGCCAGTCTGCTCAGGGATTTTTCCAGTCAGGTCTTGAAAGCCCCTAGGGATGGAGATGCTACAACCACCCTGTACAACCTTTGGTACTGCTTGACTCTATTTGCAGTGAAAACATTTTCTTTTATATCCAGTCTGAAACTTTAATTTGCACTTATACCTGTTGTCCCTCACCACTTTGTACCATTGCAAGTGCCTGCCTCCATCTTCTCTGTGTCCTCCCCATAGGTCCTGGCAGGCCGCTTAAGTACCCACTCCAAATCCACCTCCTTTCCAGGTTAAACCAGCACCAGTCCTGCAGCCTCTGCTCATTGGGCAAGTGCTCCCAGGGCTGAGCACAGGTGGATAACCTCTCCCCTTGGTCTACTGGCTGTGCTCCTGTGAATATTGCCTAGAATGCTGTTGTCCAGAGGTACGCTGTGAGCTCATGTCCAGCTCGCTGCCCAAAAAGACCTCCTGCCCCTAGGCTCTGTCTGTCTGCAGTTTCATTAGGTTCCTGTTGATCTAATCCTCCACCCCATCTGGGTCCTTTTGGGTGGCAGCCCTGCCCACAAGTGCAGCAACTGGCTCTCCTCAGTTTGCTGTCATCTTCGAGGTTGACAAGAAATCACTCCAACACTTCCCTCAGGTCACTGATAGAGATTTTAAACAGGCAGCTCCTATGATAGACCCCAGTGGTGCTCCAGTTGTTATCAACATCCAAGATACGGTACAACTCACTAACCACTGCTCTCTGAGGCCAACCATCCAGTTAATTTTTGTACCCATTTAGTTATTTTTCATGTTTTCACTAGTATATTTTGAAGAGAACAGCTATCTTGGATAACAGTTTAATCTACAATTACTGCTGTCAAATGAGACAAGGTTGCCAAAGTGTATTTTAGAAATACTTTTATGTGTGCTTTTAAACAGCTTTTCATATTACTCAAAATTGACTGTTCCAACCTCAGTAGACAATTCTCAAGTTTGTAATCTTGTTATCTGGTTACTTCTGATGAAGTGCCTTTATGAAATCAAGAACAGAATTCTAGAATAGCTTATAAACACTTTAAAGTGCATAGCAACTTTTGCAAGCTTCGTGAGCTCTATGAGTAGGACACTCGAGGATTGCAAAATTCTTTTTTTTCTTTTCATTGTTGAACATGTACTGTGTTCAGGATACTTCAGCACAGACTACATACAACACTTAAGAAGTTCAAGCCTAAGCAAAGGAGGGTGGGAAACTCCATTTAGCTTTTACTAAGATGTTAATCTGAGAGTAAATACATTCTGTAACATATCTACAACACAAAGATGGGAGGGAGGAAAATAAGTTCTGGACATTTATGTGATTAAAATAAGCTGAAGCTATTTTTACAAAACCAAGCCCCTTGTGTTGTTGGTGCTTCAAGATTTGTTATCAGTCTGAAAACCAAATGCTTCAGCTCAAGCAGAAGTTGTGGATATGGTATACAAACTGCTTGGCAAAGCCTGAAAATCCGTATGTTCTGGAGGTCAGAACAGATGGTTATCATTGTCCCGGTTTTAAAATGGATGAATAATTTTTTTCAACTGTATTCCTCTTCTGCTGTTTTACAAGCAGGAAACTAAAATATAAAATAGAAATTAAAAGTATTAATCAGCTAGGCTGAATCCGTTCGGTCTCCTCATTAGTCCTTCCTGGCTTCTTCTGAAGTGTTTAGCTTAAGTTCATCTGTGTTAACTCTAATCTAACAAAACTTCTTGAAACCAGTCCTTAGGAAGACAGAATTAGTGAAAATCCAAGAGATGCAAAACACAGAAAACATACAAATATTTGCAAATGCAAATTCCAGCATCTTGACTTGTGTGTTAGAATAAAATGTAAATCAGAGATGGAAACCATTTCATATGGATGGAATTTCTTTTAGTGTGTGAAGACAATGAAGAAGTGCTTTTGCTCTGAGGGAGAAGTAATGGAAATGTTGGCAAATTCTATTATTCTCTGTTGGGAAAAAACCCCAAACAAAACATAGTATGTTTTTACAATTTCTGTTTTTATATCTGTTAAAATATAATCCTATCACCTAAATGTAGTCTCCAGCTAAGGACCATGTTATATTATCATTAGGAAACTTCATGGCTAAAGCAGCTTTCTTTGGACTCTAATGTCCTGGTAATTGTCCCTCTTGAATATTTTCCTTGCCGAGGTATAAGCCCTGACCTACTGATACTCATATAAATACCTTACACTGTATAGGTACACAGCCTCAGTGATTTCAGTCAGACCTGTGTCCAGTGTTATATTGAATACTTAAATACTGAGCTGAATTTTTGCCCTCAGAGGAGGTATCATCATATAAGCAAACTAAAATCCTGGGCAGGAGGAAGGGACTGTTGAAGTGAATCTCTTGTTTAAATTATAATTTTTTTAATTATTTTTTTCTGATATGGCTTCCAATGCTGTCAACTGTGTTGTCCTTCTGAAGCTGCTAAAGGAATTTTCATCTTGTAAACTGTAAACGTCTTCTAAATCTGAATACAACTTACAGATCCATTGACAAATGTTTTGGCTAAACGCTCATTTTTAAAACAGTAAAGAAGTCATTCCATGTAGCTGAAATGTTTATCTGCAGGACTTTTTCTTGTGTTTTATTAAGCCTGCAGAAATACACTGGGCTTTCTGACTTGCACGATCTCAAATGGGTCCGAACCTGATGGATTCATCAGGCAGGGCTGTATTTGTGGGGAAAATTTCACATCTTCCATTACAATAGTTGGGTCTGATGTTTTAGAGAGTTCTATTTTTGACTTACTGCATTTAACACTTGTATGCTGCCTTTGGGCCAGATTAATCATTGCGTTGATATTGGGTTTCATATCTGTGCTCAGGACATGCTAATTCATTTGTCAGTTAAAGCAGCAAATCCAAAATGTGCTTTTATTGTCTGGATCAGTTCCCTGGAAAACATTTAAATATAAGTTATGTTGATTTTCTTTAGTTAAAGTCAAGTAAAATGAAGGGTTTTTTTCATTTTGTGGCTCTAGCTATAAGCTTAATGCCGCCTCAATTTTTGATGTAGCTTTTATGTATATATATTTTTCGCAGTACAGGATTACCCCTTCAACATCCATATTCCTGTTGGAATCTGAAGTGTCCTTTAAGCATCACATTGGGCAGATTATTAAGACTTCCTGCCGTCATTTGAGAAATGAAACCATACTTTGTCTGTATTTATCCTTGTCTGTTTATGAGAAGCTGGCTCAGGGTTTTATCTCCTCCACGCTAGACAACTCTAATGCTTTGCTCACTGGCCTGCCAAGTGGTCTCATTACCAAGCTTGAGCAAAACTCTTTTGCCAGAGAAGTATATCTCGCAAAAAAAAGACAGCGTATCTCCCTAATCCTAGCATCGCTGCATTGGCTACTCAGAAACAAAGAATTGATTGTGGAGTTGACCTGTCAGCCCTTTCATGGTCAAGGTCCTGAATATATCTCCTGATCTAATTTTGAGATATATTGCTTCCAGGCCTCCGTGCTCTTCAGTGCCCTCTTAGTGCAAGTTCCAATTCTGAAACTACAAACCTTGCATGATGGAGGATTTTACCATTATGCCCAACAGCTAAGGAATAAGCTGCCTTTTCTCAGTTTAGGAAGCTCATGCTCTTTGCTTAAATCTCCTCTTCTGAAGGCTCACTTGTCTGTCTTTTTCCTTTTTTAGTTAGAAACATTTTATTCGCTGTAACTCATTCATTTGGGGGCTGTAATATATTCTATGCTAGTATGCAGAATGAAGCAGTAATTGTAGTTTTAAGTAGAGCTACTTAAGATTTTTTTTTGGTTGGTTTAAAAAAAACCACCACTTTTAAAAATAAATTATTATTTTTTGACAAAAGACATAACAGTTAATAGGAAAAGATTCTTAGATTTAGGAGAAGGAAGCAAAGAGGAGCACCTCAAGATTACAGCACCTTCCAGTATCCAGTAATTGGTGACTTACTTGGATTTGGAAAGCTCAGAGCCAAACTTAGCTGTCTTTACTGAAATATTTTATTTATTAAGCTGTTGGCTACACTGAGCTGGCTTTCTAAGTCACTTCTGTGATGAATGTGTTGTTCATGTAACTCAGGTTAATTGATGCTTGGACCTGAAATTAGATCTGATACATCTTGCTATAGAACATATGCTGTTTTAGGGTAAATATCTGTATCTTACCTTAGCCTTTTGTTATACTGTCAGAGAAAACGGAAAAAAATATAGTTTTCATCTCAGCATGTAAGGAGCAAAAATTTTTAATTGCTTATTGAAAGTTACAGGTGCTCCATTTTCATATAAAGAGACTGGCTTACTTTTACTAATCAGTTGTCCTTTGCATAAAAAAATGTATTGTTTTAATGTTTAAATTAAACACTAGAAGTTCAATTGTTAATGTTACAATATTTTAATTCCTCTAAAGCTGAGGAGTGTCATGGTAAAAGATAAAAAAATACCTTTTGTAGCTACCTTATAAATGGATAGAAAGAGGGAAAGATGACATTTCTTAGAGTTGAAGAAAGAGAATATAGAAGGGAATAAACTGTAGCAATATAGGCACAAAATGATGACAACCTGGATGAGACTTCTAGGTGTTTGGATCTGGGACATCTCATGTAGAAAGAATGGGCAAGATTTAGACATAAGCTGCATGTGACAGCTTACAAAAAAACATGCTGAAGTAGCCATTAGAGAGGTAGAGGAAGAGTTAGGATGATGCAGTAATGGAAAAAGTAAGAGGGTGAAAAGGAGCAGAAACCTTTGGAAAAAGAATACAGTCAGTGTTGAAGAGACAGGGTGCTGACTGTGGAGGGATCAGATATTCTAGTGACGAGAGTTACAGTGAGTACAACTGTGGAAGTCAAATAGAGATTATCCAGGTGGGTGAGAAACTCAAATGGCAATTTTAAATTAAGTATTCCATACTTTCAGAGAGGGATGAGAGATGGGGTGATAGATGGAGAGGCTAAGGAAGTAACCATGCAAGTTGTCTTGTGGCATGAAGATGACTGCAAAGGACAGCTGTAAGAACTCTAGACATCTTTGCTAATAAGCATGTATTAAATATATTACAAATAGAGCAAACCATAACAAGTCCTGCACAGTTTGATGCATCACATACACTTGCACATTCTGCAAGTTCAGCACAACTGAGCAGGTCACTGGGCAGCTTTAGTGGGAGAGGTGGGAGGTGACAAATGGTTCTTCTCCCTCTTCCCAGGAGATGTTGCTTGTCTTGGTAGGATTCGTGCTGTGCTACCTCCAACAGCAGTAGCTGCTTGTGTCTACATGCTAGGCCTTGTCAGGGTACCTATATTTGGCAACACAACGGTCAATTCATGCCAGTTTTGTATCAGTTTGTTTTTATCAACAACGGTTTCATTTCAACAACCTATTGATAGCCTTAGATATACAGTACAGCAACAGATTCTGTGCAGCTTCTACCAAAGTGAAGAGTTAAAGTTTATTCAGTGCCCAGGTGAGTGATGAGGAGGCTTATGCAATGGCAGAGACTAAGGCATAGCTCTGTGTTCATCCAAGCAGACCTACAGGAAGGCTTTCACAGATTTAAAACTTTTTTGGCAGTGCTTTTGGGGAAGATAAAAAGAATTAAATTTCATCTATTAGAGATGTATATAATATTTCTATGTCTACAGATATATATTTTTTTGATAGGAAAAAGACATGTTTTCCTATTGTCTTAGGAAAGAAAGGAAGGTGTAGAGGATTATGGAGAGGCAAAAGGGAGGCATTTTCAGGGATGCACCTGTTTCTGTTAAACTTGGTTGCCTGATATTTATGTGGAACTTCCACGGTCATTTTGTTTTATATGCAAATGTGGAATCAGATTCCTTGTGGCGTGGTAGTGATTGGTTAGCATTTTTTTCCTGTAAATTAGTAATTATTTGTAAAATAAATAGCAGTTGTTATCCTCTTTGCTACAGAAGGCGAGAGAGTGGAGGAGGAAATGAGATATTGTTAAATGGAAATGTGTGTGTTTCTTCAAAATAACTGAAAATGTTGCCTTCAAAAAAATTAACTGAATGCTGACTGTACTGTAGTATTCACACAGTATTCACAGCACCATTAGGACATAAAAATATGACAATATAAAAAGTTATGTATATCACCATAGTATTTTCCTTTCACCTGAGCTTCTAACAGGTTAATCTCTTTTTCCCTTATGGATTATGGGTAAAATATAGTAATATAGGAGGTATTAGCAGTTTTGTCAGCCAACTGAACACAAAGTTTCTGCCAATTAAAATGTGTATGGTTCATATAAACTCATTCACGTCAAGTTACAGATATTTAAGGCAGATTTGAAATAAACTATTGCAGAAAGCTTTGTGTCTTGCATATGCAAGAAAAATGTAACATAGTAGTTCTATAAAATGAAGTTGTTCTCAGTTTATTTTTGCAGCAAGTGACCATTTGGGGAATCCAGGTCATGTTATAGCACTTTTTTAGGCAAAAAAAGGTGATACTGATGCTGTTGTTGTTTGACTGTTCGAGGTGCAACTGTAAGGAAGACAAGCATTCTGATATTTTAAAGGAATGGTTGTAGAGAAAGAGGTTGATCTCATTGTCGGTCCTGTTGTATGTGACATGTTGGAGAACTGACCTTTTGCAGCTTGTTCACAAGGCTTCATCTTCCCTTCTGCAACTATGACTCTTTCCAGTAGATTTCTTTAGCTTTTCTGCCCTTGCCCAAGTAGATGTTGTACAGTGCTTTTGTTTTTGCATACCGAAAACTTCAAACCAGAAATCTCCCTACAGGCTTCCTCCCCTGCCCCCATATGCTTTCTGAAGCCATGTGATGCATTTTTCAGGAATACATTTGCTATGCAGTTTAAAAATCAAACAAACAAAACCTCCAGAAAGTTAACCTGAACGCATAGCCCCTATAACGTCTTGGAGAAAATATCTTCACCAAACTTCATGCCTTTATTTTTCTTTGACCACATATTTCATGGTTTTCATTCATTGTAGTATCATTGGACAGCAATGAAATAAATGAGGCCTATCAGAGCACAAGTGCCTATTTAAATTAAAGGAAAGCAGTTAAGAGATTTTAGATGCTAATACTTTATTCAGATGTTAGCAAATGACTTATACACATGTAGGCAGCAACAAAGAAGAACAGTACATGCTTTTGGCAATACGTGATCTGGGCAGCACAAAAAAGAAAGGAAGCTTGGAAAGTGTAGTTTTGTGTTTCTGGCAATATTTTGCTCCACACAGTGCTGCCAGAGCAAGAACAGTAGTGGACATTGTCTAAAGCACCTCTGACCATCCTCTGAACCCTTGGACCACCCTATGGATGGATGGCTGCCGGGACATTTCTTTCAGGGAAAGTCTCTTCCTCTGCTGTTGCATTTTGGCTGCCTTGTCCTTAATCAGAATGTGTTTCTTTTTGAGGTGTTAATCTCTCTGCTTCTCCCACAAATGTTGCCATTTGCACTGTAGGCGCTCACTGAATTCCTGTGTCCTTCAGGGTGCAACTTCCACTTCAGATTTCAGTCTTATTTTTACTTGGCTTACAAAAATAATTCAGAATGCAACTCATAAATCCAGGAAACCTTCTGAACAGTTCTACCAGGCACTGTAGGAATTAAAACCTTTCTCTTTCCTGATAGCGTAGTTTTCTCATTTCCTGGTTTGCAAGAGCAGGGAAATGAGGAGGAGGTCCAGGGAGGCCAAGCAGAGCACGGGACAAAAGTGCTAAAGAGACACCTTAAAAGCTGTTAGGAGCCGCTCCATTTTGAAGTTAATGGAGGAAATAGAAAAAGCTATTGACTAAGGCCAAATGCAGCCTGAAATTCCAAGTGACCTGCTGTAAACCCGCTCAGCAAGCTAGCGATCGCTGGGTGTTTAGTGCTGACCTGCTCTGGGCTATGTGGAGAACTGCCAAGCAGTGCGATCGCTGTAAGCTAAGGAAATAAGCAAGTTCGTGTGTGGGTTTTTTTGCTGTGTTTTGCATGTCACTGGAGTATAGTCATGTAGCACTGCTGAAGCTGTAGTTTGGTAACCACTGGCACCGATGGCAGCTCATTATTTCTAGGAGTAAGGGTGTGAAGCAGATGGTTAAAACAACTCAGAGTTGAGGATTTTTTCTCTCTTTTTGAGACAGATCATAAAATGCTTCATGTAATGCTAAAACTTGCTTTCTTTGGCTGATGCTACATACTCCTGAGGCCTTTGCCTTCATCGTCATTTTTGATGTGTCAACAATAGCTGATGGACATTCCTGATTTTATAAATGCTTCCTTCTTAAAGAGAGTAGTAGACAAGTGGTGGCTTTGTCATATCTCTGGCTGTCGTGACTGCACGCACCTAAGCCCAGTCCATTGGTGCAATTGGTACCTGACAATTACAACTTCCAGTGCATGGTCTGCTTTAAAAATCCAGAACATTTCTAAAATATTCTTTTTTCTTTTAACTAATAGTAAATAACACTATTTTTTTTAAATAATTGAAGTAATGCAGACAAAAAGGAGATTTGGCTCAGGCTTTAAGCAAAATATAGTCACACTTCTTATGTAGACATAACATAATGTGTACACTATAGATCAGCAAAGGTAGAGGAAGTGCTTTTGCAGACATTGTGTGGTGCTGCAGAAGCCTCAGGATTTCATTCTGTCCTCTTTATATACTGGGTGAATTAAACTTGTGAGAAAGAAGGGGGCACATAATAGGGCTCTCTTGGGCAGGGCTTGGCAGGAAGGTATAGTGGCCTTTGAAACGTCAGGAGATATTCTTTGATTCCTTCAAAACTGCAGTTATGTGGTGGTTTGAAGAAAAAAACCTTATGTAATACAGTTTCTGTCACATAAATAAGCTTGTTTGCTTTTAGCCTCTGAATAAATAATACTTTCCCAGTCTTACATTTCCTGTAACAAAGTGAAATGTGTGAACAGCAGTATAAAGTCCCAAACGTTTTGATTCCTTTATATTTTCTTTGTGCTTACTTGATGCTCGGAGACTAAAACCAGGTGGAATTGAACACCTGCAGCTCTCACTTCGAGTTATGCTGTATATTGAAGATGAAGGGAATTGCAGGTGTTCGATATTTCCCAGAACTTACCACATGTGCCATTCGCTGTCTGGAAGGACTTACTGTTCAAGCAATATCAGACTGAGCTTTTTGTTGCTGGATGTACTTAAGACTTCGGATGTATGACAGTTTATGCCTGGTCTGGGTTTATCCACCTCCCACCTCGCCCCCCTGTAATATGTTCATTTGCACTTATTTTTCAAGTTCTTGGGATGGTTTTAATTTTTTTTTTAATATAAGAAGATTTTATGTTGAGATGTTCTGTAACTGCTTTGCAAGGAATGATATTTTGCTAGCCATCAGCTATATCCTTTCTGTATCACCTGTTGTCTCTTACCACCTGACTTCTTTACTGCCTTTGCCAATGATTCTAGATTTCTACATGAAATGAGTGAGGAAATAGCATTATTATTCCGTGCACATCTATGGAAGGGATTGATTTTTGCATTTGATTTTGGTTCTTGGAGAACAGTGATAACAACCATCCCATTATTATTTGTTACTAATAACAAACAGCAGAGAGAAAAAAGCATTCTGCTTAATGTTCTCTGAATGCAAGTTGCATCTTAGATCTGGCTACTCCTTTCTCATTTTCCCAGAACTATTTTCTGTTAGATTCAGTTGAGCCATACATTCTTCCTAACCTTTTCAGTTTCAAAGGAAAAAATCCACTATTTTTGCCACTTAAGAATTCTGACCTTTCACTGGAACCTTTGCCCATATATGGGCCCAAAGTGTATTATTTCAATCGTGGTGTAAATGCACAGTTACCATACATTAATATAAGATCAGAAACAGGGCTTGTGGGTTTTGGTGCATAATTTGGGATACTTGTATTGTCATTAAAAAAGGAATTGCATGATCTTGCACATGTTGCTCAAGGAATGAGTTCCAACATTTGAACTGCAGATCAAAAGGCACCACATAAGAAATTATGGGTAAATTGTGTTAAGGGAGGGTGAGAAATGGTACAAATATTAAATTTCAAATTAATGTAATGAAATTAATCAAATATAAGGTTTTCTGTGCAGATCAAGGGAGGGTATAGCCCAACATGGTCATCAGACATCAGAAAATACGGAATGCATGTTTTGCAGGCCATGCTAGTAGCAATGAGACAGCCCACTTATCTCTTCCACTCAGCCCTTCCATCGCTGGGGCCAGTGAAACTGCCTGTATCACTGTTTAAACGAAGTCAACTACCCCCAGAGCACTTGGTATCAAAAAATCTTTGCAAACAATTAATGAATTTCCACAGTTCCCTTTTTGAGAACTTAATTCTCAGAAATGTTTATAAAATTAGGCGAAAGGCCAAATATAAGTACAAGCCCTAGCTTTGAATCAGACCCTATATATTTTGCCACATCTGTGGTAATGCCTGTATTACCTTCTTGCATTTGGTCTTTGTTACTGTAGTGCATGTCAGAAGTGTAGCTCACAGAAGTCAGAGTTACACAGCTGTACAACTGGTAAATGTCATTAGCCTGACAATCCCACTCTGGACATTACAGACTCTTCTGCAAATGTGCAGGTTTAACTGGGATGATATTTCATAGTTAAGTTTCAATGTCTGTGGTTTTGATATCACTGGAAAGTCATCTATCAAGTTTGCCTCGTGGGACCTTTTTCATGTGTTTTATAACCTATTAGACCAGAATGTAAATCAACTTTAGTTGAGTTTCACTGAATATATTTAAGTCTCTTGGAATTATTTGGATTTATTTTTTTTAATTTTTCCTTATACCATATCACTATGAAAAACAGACAGAAAACCCCAGTCCATATGTACCATTTCTGATAAATACAGATTGGCAGTACACAGTATAGTCACATACCGCAGTATCTTGCTTGCCTTTTTAAAATCCCCTTAATTATTTACAACTAGATAAATCATTTAACATTTTAAATTTTAATTATCTGCAGAAATCAGCACTTAGTATTCTATGCCAAACTTTTAAACTCTGCATAGATTCTGAATTTCTTCTAAATAGATTTCAATTAGGCTTCTTGCTCTTTTTTTGCTGGGGAATAATTGAAAGTATAAAGGATCCATTTAAATCACCATCCCCTTCTCCAAAAAGGGGCAAGATTACATACCCAGCAGCCTTTGAATTCTTGATATGCCTTCAGAAGTTTTAAGATATTTGTTTTAATAATTGTTAAGAATTTATTATGATGCATTAATTGCATGCTCTGTGAGTTTTTAAATAATGAGTTCCTATTAATCTTTCATGTTATTGTTGTTCATGCTATATTTAGGAATGAAACATTAATTAAAATATTCCTTTAAAGACTTTTCTAAAAGAAAGCAGTATGTATACTTATCAAGGTACATATTTAATCTATGGGGAAATGATTGCAAGCAAAGTTTTGATATAGCATATGCTGAACTTGAATTAAAAAGATTTTGGTTATGTAGAGTTCAAATTACCTTTGACATATTTTTGCAGGTTAGTTACAAATTCTCAACTAAACATAGAGCTCTTCTTTATCGTGGAGCCTAACATCAGATTTTAATCATATTTTGTACCCACAGGGTTTTAGGTTTCCAACAGGCCACCTGTCTCAGACATTAAAAAATTCACAGGACAGATGGGAAGGTGAAAGTAGTTGTCCTTGGGTAAAGAAATTCTTACACTGCAGGAACAGTCACAGTCAAGGCTGGCCAATATATCACACACATACCCCTTTCTTCTTGCATTGCTGTATCATGATTGCAAATTTCCCTTTAGTAGTATAAATATAGAATTCATCACTTATCCTTTCTCAATAGCACGATTTGCAAAACCTGTCTCTTTTCCACGTGATCTATGAATCACTGAGGGATGACACGACATGCATAGTACTTCAGCAAATACGGTGTGTCTTGTGCACACACCAGAGCTCCTAGAATTCCTGCGTTGTTTGTTAATGACACGAGTGTATGAGTATTCATTTGTGCAGACCTCTGGTGCTGGCGTGATAGGTGTGATGTGTTTTAATATGACAAATGTGCCAACCTAAAGAAAAGTGATTACTGGAAAGAAGAGTAAAATGGTGATCCTTCCTCCCATGTATTACCACTGTTTCCAATACAGTAGTTTTTGAGCATCCCTGGCCAGTATGATGATGTGGACCAACTCTCAACATCATACAGCAAACATTTGGAAATGTTTTAAAATGCGAGGGGCAAATTCTGGCCTAAACTATATGTGTCCAGTTTTCATTGAGTCACGTATTTAAAAGCCAATAAATTATTGAACTGATCAATTTGCTGTTTGCTATTAGCTATTTGCTATAAAAGTAATAACTTCAGTGTTACTCTGTGCAGATCCTAGCCGGAGAGATGTGGTTTTGACACAGAGGACACATGAGATCAGGGTATGTTACTGGAGATAATGGGTGTCAGGTAGCTGCATGACTGTGCCCTTAGCTTGCTCGTGCAAGAGTAAGGGTGTTTCGGGCACAAACAGAAGCAGGCCTGGGGCGCCTGTGGGAACTGAAGAGTCTCTGTTTAGAAACACTCAAGATTTACACAGAGCTGAAGCAATGCAGTTCTGGTCCTTAGCTGCTTTCCAAATTTCCAGCTTTTTATGTCTCAGTCCTGTGGCATGTATTTATTAATTAATGTTTGCAGAGTTTTATGTGGAAAGTTCTCTGATTATTTTGTTTAAACAGTTACGTAGGTAGTTTCATTCATTGCAGTAAGGATGTGCTTTGGTTTAGGTCCTCTTCATAGAGGTGTGGTTCCTCTTCAAAGTGCTTTGATCCCTAAATGTATCTAAGAAATAGGAGTGGGAGGGACTTGAGTCTGGGAAAAGAACCTAAAGAGCATGTACTTCTGAGCACAGTTCTTTGCTACGAGTTGCAATCATGATCTTTCTTACAAGTTTGCTTGGCTCCTTCTTTGGCTCAAGAAGAGTGCTTGACACTGTTTCTCCTGATGCCTGGCCCAGACTGTTACTCTGGGTACGTAAGGGACCAGTGTATGACTGAACCCATCACAGGGAAAGGGATGGCAAAATGCTGGTCCTCAACTGAATGCAAGAGTTTCCTTTATGGTCACTGCGTTGTCAGTCAGTGAGTTTCTGGGATACACCTGGGTCACCAACAAGCTTGACTTGTTCATTCTTTACCTACTGATTTCCCTGAAAGTTTTTCTCAGAAACTTGGGTGCATTAAATCTTCTGTAGCAGGGCTCACTGAGAGTTATCCTGTGCTCTGAAATCTTTAGGAAAGTCGATTCTGACAAATAATTTCAGGTCTATGGACTGTAATAAATTTGTTCGCTCTTGTATATTTGCATAGAATGTAATCTTTTATTTCTCTCTATCTTTCTCTCTTTCTTTCTCTATTTCTTTTTTTCCCCCCTTTGCTTTGTCCTTAATAAATACGTTTGTTTAGAAATAAGGATGTGGAAAGACAAGCATGCCTAATATTGAAGGACAGTATGCTTGTGCCTAATACATTAGAGCAATTGTTCAAGAGTAATTCATCTTACGTGAAGATTACCCCTGTAAGGCTGCCAAGGTCACAGGGACTTTAGATTATCGGCTGCATAAATGCTGCTTGTGTGTTTTAAAGGGGTAGCCTTAACATTTCATTACAGTTCTTTCAAACAATTTTTTACAATTTATTTCTCAAGTTTTGTATTCCCTATTTAAACATTTGATACTTTTTTTTCCTTCTTTTTTTTTGTTGTTATTTATATCATTGTGCTGGAATTACATCTGGATTACTTCTGTTCCGCTCTAGAGCAGCAGCTCCCTAATGTGGGATGCTAAGCCCAGAGCTGGGTTGTGAGTGAAACCCTTGGAACTGCCACTTTACACTGTTTAGGATTTCCATGAGATATATGTCAATCAACCTTGTACAGAAAACATGAGGAGGGAGGGAGGACTGCAGGAGCACTCCTCTAATTCAGTGTTTTTAAAAGAAAAGGCTTTCATACATTTAAAGTAAAGGAGCCACAAGTAAGTCTTACAATTCAGGCGTTTCAGAGACATTACAAAAGTTTAAAACAGAAATATGAAAAGTTTTGACAAATTGTGCCCTGCACCTCTTTTAGTGAAGGTAACTTCCCTAAAGATAAAGGGCAAGACCTTTGTGTTTTGTAAATCTAGGAAACTCTCTTTAGATCACTAGAGCTAAGGCGCTTTGCAACAGCTGAGAACTGGCCTATAAATCCTTAAATATATTCCAAATTTCTTCCTTTCAAGCTATTTCTTCTCCCTGGAATGCCCAGTGTCTGCGGTTTTTGTAATGAGCTTTGCATCCAGCAACAAAATGGAATGAATTTGCTTTGTTTTAGAAAACAAATCTGCTGTGGGCTGCGTGTGACCCACTGGTCTCATTGGTCTCTCTGACTAGTTTCAGACTGCTTGATCGTATTAAAAGAGGCTTTGCAAACTAATTTGAATATTTTACACTGGTACTTATATGGATAATAAAGCTGTAGTTTTAACAGGGATTTATGTGATTGTGAACTGGGAGCGAGATGGCCTGCAGCATCGTATTTAAGAGGGAGAATTTCTGCACAAGGCTGTCAGCTGGAATGTTAGTCTGCAGCTGGAAAATGTTTTGGAAACCCATGCCAGCATTAAAGAAAAAAAAGTCGAATGTGAATCTCTACATTTTAACTACTGTGGGTAAATCCTATGACTGTTATCAGTATAATCTCATCAGTGAAGACTTTGCATGTTCATTTGTGAATGAATTGATGCCAGTTTTCTTGAGGTTTGCTACCTGTGTGGGCAAAATCTTCATGCGTTCATTCTTTACAAAACTGAAATGGAGAATGAGCATTTGATGGACTCCTGACATATTTACGTTATTGCGTAGCCTGCTTGCATTCTCTTGTGCAGGGAAGGACAGCACCAAGTTCCTGACATCATCGCTGAAAAGAACACAGACCTCCGAGATAGGTACTGTTGACAAAGAGAGAGTGTCCCCATGACACCAGCGGGAAATCATGAAAGCATCTCAACTCATGAACAACTTGCACTTAAAAAAATCATGTAGAATTAGTTTGGTTAGAAAACCTCTGCACTGCTCATTTATTATTTAATCTTATTTTACTTTGTACAGACAAGCTATCTGGCCTAGTGTAAGGCTTCACACAGCCAATTACTTCAAGGTGTTTAGTTCATTTATTATTTAAAGCATAAATCTTGTACAGGTTGTCCATTGACGACCCTGTGAGGAGTCTATAGTAAATGCCTTTCATCATTGCTGACTGACTCATGCACATGGCCCTACCCGCTGAGCTAAATAGGCCAGGAGAACTGATAGATTTTTAAGATACTGGATTTAATAGCCTTTTTTATATGCTTAAGTGATGGAAGTTAGTACATATAGTTGAAGCCCAGTGTTAGGATTTAAGAAGAAATGAAATTTTGTATAGTGTCATGAATTGTTTTTAGTTCTGCTAATTGAAACCACTGTACCATTCATTATGTATGCTTCATACCCTAAAACTTATTTTTAAAGCCATTGCTTATGCATTTGATAAATAAGATGTTGCCATAGGAAGCTTAGTAATGCATTTAAGGGAATATTCATAGAAATTCCTTTTTTAAAACATAGGTTATGCGGTTATGGTTGTTCTTCCTCTCCTTTCTCAAATCATTCCTCTCAGGCTGATTTTTAAGTCTAGTGCAGTGATACCAGCAAGGTGCTCTCTGAATGGCTTGGAAAGAGACTTGCTCAAGTAATGCGCCGATTGCATCTGATGGGTTTATGTGCCATTAACAGTGTCTGTCCCACACTGAATGTGCCAGGTATTTAACTGGGGACTGGTACTAATTTCAGAGCTAATACTAAGCTGTTCCACATCAATGCTTACAGCAGGTGGTTTGAATTGACAGTGTAAAGGGAGGGAAAAAAAGTGAGAGAAAATTACCATTGTACTATAGAATTTCTCTGATTGAATTGACTGATTATACTGTCAAAAGAGCGTTGGGAAACTGGCGGTGCTTATGAAGAGGAAAGAAATGACAGGATTCTTTTAAAAAGAGGTTCTCTGACTTCGCACAGTCAAATATTTCAGAACGATGATAAGATTTGATGTGAAAGGTTTTAATCTAGCACTTAAGAAGTCTGTGTGTTCTCCAATGTATGACTTTTAAAGCTTCTAGCCTGTGTAAACTGATCGTGCAGTATTCTTACTCTTTACTGTCCCCTTTTGGTACTCATCAGGTGATTCAGCATGACTCAACATAAGTGGATCAGCATAGGGAATCCCACCTTTCTGTACTACCTTTGGTTTTGAGTTTAAGAAACAAAGCAAAACAAAAACCAAATGCCACCCCAACCTGCCACTTTCCACAATCAACAGCACTGTTGTATTTGAAAAAAAAAGAGTTGTGTAAGATACCTAGAGAATGTATATAAAGAAGATGTACTCAGTGGCTTATAGTATTGCAAAGTTGTCAAATACCTAAATGTCTTAAGTGAATCTTCTTAACTGCATTAATACTTAAACTCCACTCACAATTGGATTATTATTTTAACACTTGATTTCAGTGTAACAAGACCAGACACAAATCAGAGAAATTGTCTGAATGTTTGGTTCTTTTAGTAAGATAAATTGTTCAATGATGCCCAATTACCTTTTTCATTTTAAGTTATTAACTATGCCTCATGATAGCACTGGGACTTTTTTCTTTAAGTTTGTGTCTAATGGGACAAGTTTTTTCTTGATTGTATAATGCCACTGATTTCACCTGGTGGAATTTGAGACTTATCTGGTCCACTAAGGGGCTGTGCACCTCTTTGGTGACAGCACCAGTGACCAGGAGAATTTTTTCTCTATCTAGACTCCAAACTTGGATTATAACAAAAGCAGCTTTAAAAGGCTGCCTATCTCTCCTTTCATGGGTGGCAAAGAGTTTCATTAATGTAAATCCAGTCAATATTGCCCAATTCTTTCTGACATTAAAAGATGGAGTTGACATAAGAATTTTTCTTCTAGTTTGTTTAAAAAGAAAGTGATGGCTTGTGAAGAGTGAGAACTAAATAGAAACAGAAGTTGATTTCTCTATCAGATAGATCTTATCAGTTCAGAGATTTATTAACCTTTTGATTTTGGAATTAATGACCGTTAAACTTGTTAAGAAGACTGTGTTCAAAGTGTGAAGGGAGGACATAGTATGGGCTGCCAGAATAGATACTCTCTCATTTCTTGTGCAAACATGAATGTGTTTTCCTTCGTGAGCTTTGTGGTTTATATAATTTGGGTACCATTGAAAGATCAGCTATAATGGAGGCTGGGGATGGAGGTAGGGAGGAGGAAGTGGAGAGCAGTCTGCTAATCTTTTCAGCCATTGGACAGAGTGTTATATATAATCTATATATGATGATACAATATGCATAATTATATGTATATATAATATGTAAATATAATGGTAGTAAGAATCTTAAGTGTGCAAGAAAAAGTTCTCTATTTGAAAGTGTATTAGAATATGTATGTTTTTGATGCATCATTTATAATGTTGAAGGCTATGACTACATTATAGTTATTTGAAAACACCGTTGTAAACCAGTGGGAAACTGCATTCCATAAGATTTCTATGGTGACTGTACAGAGTTTGTTCCATTGCTTCCAGAGCAACCAGTTGTAGCTTATAGCAGCTTTATGTTTAATACATGGAGCTATGCAGTTCTACTTGCCTTTGAACTGTAGTACTGAAACATAAATATAACAAGCAATATATTTTATAATCTGCAGACTTTATCAGACCATTTATAGTTTGGCAAGCGTAGCGGTAGAATCTGGAAAAAATACAATATCTTTAAATTGTTTTCTTACGTCAATCATATTGTACATCGTTTCTTCTCTTTGCATTTGAAAGAAACACAATCGTAGCATCTTTAGGCTTTTACTAGTTGTAAAACTATTGATATAACAAGGGGAAAAATATTTTGTTTGGACCACATTCATCTAGGAGGCATGTTTGGTTTAAGCTGGTGTTGAGGCTTTACCAATTTGAAAGGGAAAAGTAGTATGAAAGAATGACAGCCTTACTGCTGGGTTCATAAATTTAACTTCCCTTGGTGTATGGAATGAAGAGGTATAGCTATACCTCTATATATAAAGCTATACTATTTTATAGCTGACACCATGAATGCTGTAGATTGTCATATTTGTAATGTAAGGGGAAAAGAGTTAATACCATGTAGCATGTAAAACAAAAATAAAATGGCCAGTGTGTTGTATACAAGGAAGAGAAGTTAAACTGATTGCTATTCATTGCTCTGAACATATTGCTAGGTGGAGATTAAGAATCAATTCTTCTTTTACTAACTGCCACTCTCCTTACCTAGGATTATTTTTGGCATAACTTAAATCGAAGATCTCAATAAGTTTTATTTGGCTGTCAATTTAATTTGATGTGAGCAGATGAAAGTTAAGACCAGTTCTGCTAAAGGAAAATCAGTTATGTGTATTAAGCTTTGTTGAAAAATTTACTCATGATCTCATTCCTTTCCCCAAGAACTTTTTATATGTCATTATTTATCTAACATGCACATTTTTTCCTGTTCTTACTCTCTCTCTTTAAATTTAAACTTAATTTCTGAATATGTCATGGTTTCTTACTCCAACTGTGTCACAAGTCGGAGCACTCAATAGCAGGGAAGGGTGAATGGTCTGTGTCCAGAATCACAGAATGGTTTGGGTTGGAAGGGACCTTAAAGCTCATCCAGTCCAACCCCTGCCATGGGCAGGGACACCTCCACCAGCCCAGGTTGCCCAAAGCCCTGTCCAACCTGGCCTTGAACACTGCCAGGGGGAGGGGGCATCCACAGCTTCCCTGAGCAACTTGTGCCAGTGTCTCACCACCCTCACAGTAAAGAATTTCCTCCTAATGTCCAGTCTAAATCTACCCTCTTCCAGTTTGAAGCAGTAGGGGATTACATTTGTGGAGGAAAAAGTAAACACTTTTAATTGAAGGGAAAAATAATTGCAAATAAATAGAAACTTTCTAATTTGGATAACGTGCATGGTGCTAATTGATGTGCTGGATGTGCAGAGTAGGTGAAAAGTAGAAAGTAGGAGGGAGTAACTCTCCATTTTCCTGTGGAGACAGAAATGGAAAAATGGCCCATGGACAGTGTTTCAGGTGTGTTTAAATGGTCCTTTAAATCTGACCTGTCTCAAATTTTACTCTGAAAGCATGCTTGATAATTACAAAATGATGAAAAGATTTGCTGAATTTTTTTGGATGTATCTTCAAAAATCATTTGAAAACTATGCTTAGGGCAAATTGAAAATGATATACAGACCATAGTTTGCTTTGGAATGGTTGGAAACTTTTTTCAGCTTTTTGGGAGTTCTGTAGCCCTCTGGTGGAATGTGAGGAGAACCTACAAGTAAAATGTTTGATAATCACAATTCAATCATGTTTTACAAGTTATTGAGTAATAGATTCTTTCCTTAGTTATTTTTACAGGAGTGATGCAATCAGCCATAAAGCCTGAGTTTCCAAGTGTTGCTTGGAAAGTCTAGATCGCCTTTTTTGTTAAAGTTTTGTATCTTGCAACAGTGCAGGGCATAAGAAGTGAAAAGTCTTTAATAACTTGACTGGTTGGGAAGAGACTGCTTAATGAGAAGGAAAGCAAAAAGTTTCCGTGTCCTGACCAGAAATGTTTAGCCATCCCAATCAGAGCTGTTCTGTCTGTGTCCCTGAGAAAGATGGCTCTATTAAGCACAGGTGTTGTATTTGGTCAGGAATTGATGCTTAGTACTGACAAAGAAATTCTTTTAAATTTATTTTTTTCCTTACTGAGAGAATGAGTGAAAAGCAAAACATCTTCCAGAGTGCTGCTCTGGTAACAGGAGAGGAATAAATAGTGGCGTATTAGTAGTGCAGAGTCGTGCAGTCTTAACAGGAGAAAGGGGAAGCCAGGTTCCCTGTAGCGAGTGTAGCAGAGGTGAAGGAAGAAGAGCACAGCAACAGCAGGTTTTTTTGGGGTGGAGGCAAGGGGACAGCAATAGCAGAGGTCCTGCAAGGAGTAGAGCGTTAGCAACTTACTTTTCAGGTGGCATAGCCTCTTTGCAATTGATTTTTAGAGAAAATACTGGGGCGTGACTCCTATTGATTTACATGGAAGGGGTCACGTCAGAGTGAAGAGAAAGGCAAAGGAAAATAAAATCAAGGTAGGGAAGAATAAAGATTTAGAGGTTTGGGAGTGAGGAGAGCTGCTGAATACTTGTGTGAGGATGAAAGGAAGATGGACGTAGTCAATTGCAGTGGGAAGAAGCACTGAACTCTGATTTTACAAGAGATGAATTTTGAAAGAAGGGAAATGTGGGTGTGTTTTGAGGAATGGGGGTTTTGAATTTGAGCCTTGAAAAGTACTCTATTCTTGCTGCATGGCCTAGCTGGTAGAAGGAAAAGCAAACAAACTAACCAACCTAACAAATAGCTGATGAAACTGAAATTTTAAGAACTAGCCATAGGAATTGCTAACAGGATCTCAAATTCTACAGCACGGGAGCTGGCGGTGGCCAGGAAAATAAATAAATGCCAATTCTAAATAGCCCAATCCTTCTCATTGTGGACCTGGCAAATTTTAAGATAGTTTAAGTCCTAAGCTGAAAAAACAAAAATTCATGATGAGTGTAGACATTCTACATTTTACTGATGTTCTTGGTCTCTTAAATAAATTAGTCACCTCTGTTAGAGAGTAGAAACAAATTCTGTGCTGTGGCAGGAGGAGAGGCAAACTGTAACTTCAAACTGGAAATTGGTAGACCAGCACAACAGGGTAGTGTTTTCCGTGTTCTCCATTCTTCTACTGCCAGCTCAGGTTCTACAAGAGTCTAATGTACATTCCTTGCAGAATGTATCTACTCAAAAGAATTTCAGAGTAGCATAAAGATCTTGAAATAGTTGTCAGGATTTCTTGTGTGAAGATTAGCTGTGTGGCACAGTAATTCTGTGTGACTCCCAATCCCGGTCTACTTCAGATAGGAGTCAGAAGTGGGAAGTCACTGAAGTTACTAATGAAACATGACCATTTAAATTGAAGCTTACCCTGATATTGCCAAGTACGAAGAATACTTCTAGGTTAGTGCACTTTTGGAAAGTCTCCATTCTGATATTTGAAAGCATGTGCAAAATGTTTACTTATTGAATTTCCAGATGCTTCAGATGTTGCTGAGATGCCCTGCTGTATTTGTTTGAAATAAGCAAAGCTGTGTTGCTCAAAAGAGCAGTAGTTTGTGTCCACCCTCACCAGCTCACCAACACTGTCCGTGTCCCGCGGCACATTTTTGACTTTATTAATTTCTGTGCCAAACAAGTTCTAAGATCTGCCAGCAGAACTTCGTATCTTAAAATCACGAACACATTTTTTTCTCTTTTGCAGAACTTCAAGATTAAATCCTTCATTAGCCTTTTCAGAAAGGAATTTAATTGCTCCCAAGCCAGGATGCTTTGTGCTGGGTTTCAGCCTGTAGCCACTTCTTGCTGCCAAGTTCTGAACCCCTGAAAATAAGGGCTTATAAAACTGCTGACACAACCTTAACTATAATAATGCGAATGACACCACCATAACACTAATGATAAATGGCATACATTTTAAAACATTTAAAATGATCATAGCCTTAAAGTCAAACACATCTGGGAAATATTAATGGTATATGAACTGCCCTGTGTGGATCTGAATTATGAACAGCACAGAGATGGAAAGAGATAAATTGCATAATAAATCACTTTACTTATTGTATTGTTTACTTTAAAAAAACCATATATACTTTCTGTTTATGCAGCATGTCAGCTGTTTGAAAAAAGATGAATAGTTCTAAATTCATATGTATTCCAAAGAATGAATATTTAGCATTCTGTGGTGTCACACTGACTTCAGAGAAATAATTACAGTATATGGTTTTACCAACAATGATGCTCAGAGGCCGTTGAGTTTCTATATATTTAGTATGGTTTTATCCTCTGATCAGTTTGTTCTTTTTCTTTTCATGAATTTATAGAAGTCAGGTGTTTTTCAACCCTCTTCTAATTTGGCAGAAATTGCATACACAGCATTGTCTCTGATGGTGCTAAATGGATAATTGAAGAAAGTATTTCACCGTGTTTTACGTACTAGATTATAACACCCTAATTCTGGAACTCTTACACACGTTTTGAGATCTAACTTTTTCCAAATGTCACTTTGCCAAACTCGGATTCAGGGAGCTTTCCCAGTCTCTCTCCTATGTAAGAATGTTTGTTCTATGCAAGTAAGTCAGATGGACTTATTTTAAAATGCGTCAGTGGGTACTAAACTAATAATAATTTATGGACAAAATGCAGAGGTGCTCTTGACGCATGAGGATTTTTCGAGGGGCTGTCTGTGGGCCAAAAGACCCCCAGTCAACTTAGACCCATCATGATAAAGTCACAGACATCTCTGCCATCCTGTTTATGCATGGATCTAATTGTACTCCAGTGATTCCTATCCACATCCTTTTCATTTTCTTCCTTTTTGTTTTTCTGCTCTACTCCAGTCTCCTTATTGAAGAGCACTAATGCTTCCTACCCACCCTTCTGTATTTCCCTATGATTGTTGGCTCTGCATACGCCTTCAGGAGGGCTCGCATCTCTTTGCTTCAGGTGTTGAGGAGACCAACACAGAAGCTTTCCTTAGCTGGGACAGATTTCAAGGTGACATGCAACCTAACATCACTTTCTGATAGCTAGTGTCATTGCGTACAAGGGCGAGTAACACTGCAGAAGCAGCGAACTTTGAGCACTGAACAGTATTTTAATACATTCAACATAATAATTGCTTTTTTCCTTCTTGAAAGCACAAATTTTACTTTTTGTGTTTGCTTTTTACTTTGGCTACTTCTGATGTAGTTTGTCTGTTTGTCTGCAGCCCAGGCACTTTTTACTCTTTGGTTCTTCAGATGCTGCTCTCAGAACTCATGCTTTTTTCCCCAGTCTTTCCTGTCCTATTTTTCTTTTCAGTTGTTGGCAACATTTAGTTCTTCCCCCCACTGGCAACTGAGTTCTGGAAATTTTGTTTTCAGCATATCATTTATTAAATCTGCTGTATAGATGAAGTAGGCAGGCTTCTCCTCTCTGCTTCCTGCTGTTTTAAGAAAATGCTTTATTTCTTATGGACAATGATATTCTTGGTCACCATTTTTCATATAATGTTAGAACAGTAACAGAATGATAGGAAATGTAAGAAGAATCAAAACCAATAAATATCATAAGGCTATGAGTTTAAAACATGTTATTCTCAAATAGTAATTTTTTTTCTTCCTACCTTTTTTCTTTAACGGTATGTTTTAAAAAAGCAATAAATTCTAGAACGTGTTTTTTCCACTTCTCTGCTTTTTCTGTACTGTAAAGTACAAGGAATAATATTTTCCATTTGCAAAAGTATAATCTGGATGTCATGTTTAGCTTCTTGAATGAAACTTAACTGGGGGAAACTTTTGCTTCAGTACAGAAAAGGCACAAATGAAAGTTACACAGACAGATGCTAACAAAATGGTCCCATGTCTCATGAAGTACTTAAGTTATATTAGAACTCCGTAAATCTTGTAACCATTGTTGCTTCTTTACAGTTTAGCACACAACAAATTGAAGAAGGAAAGTCAGCATTAAGAGTTTTCAGAAAAATAAAAATATTATGAAAAAAGTATTTTGAAAGGTATTAACATTTAAAAGACTATTTTTAAAATAGTGAATTTAATTAAACTCTTTCAAAAATCCTGACCAAAATAGGTGTTTGAGACTCTTGAAGAGGTCTGCAAACATGTTCGCACCTTGAATTATACTGGTTCTGATACTTAAAGACACTGAAATACTGAGCTGGTACTCCAGGTCTCTGCAGTTTCCTTTATGTTCTATACAGGTTATTGTACACTGCTGGCACATTATGTGTCTGAAGCCTACTGTCCTGCACAGGACCCCAGTAAGACTCTGAGTACATTTATTAATTAAGAGATATGTATCAAAGCCAGGAGAACTTCGACATGATTCACAATATCCCTTAAGATGGTGTCTTCTATTTTATGAAACGGTTTACTGTATTTTTGTATGAAATGGAAGTTAATATGGGCTGTGGTCCAGAAAAGCACTTTAGACATGTACATAATGTTAAACATAAATAGTTTCATTGACATCAGTGACATTGCTTATTAGCTTATAATTGTTTATATATTTATTTCTGTATTTAAGCATCCTATGGAATCAAGCCCACAGGCAGTGCATCCGCTGAAGGGAGCCAGAATGGAGGGTAGAAACCAGCAAATTTAATTTCTTTTTTGTTGCATCATAACTGCTACTTATAACCCAATATTATTTTTGACATTTATTATGGTGAATGTAAAGGAACTACTGCTTGGTACTTACCGATGTGTTAGAAAGGACCCAATTCTGTTTTTTATTTAAGAAGCATAAAAACAGAACTAATCTGTCCAGTGTTACATGACTCAGAGCTGTTTTACTTTCTGGAACTCTTAAAACCCTTTGGAAGAACTGCTGCTTCTTATTCTAGGTTAACATAAAAAAAGCATTATGATTAGTTGTGTCCTAAAGTTTGCAGTTGCACAAACCGTAGAATTCAAAAGATTAGGCCATCAGTATTATTTTGAACTGAATTTGCAGAGACCCTGATGATTATTTTCCAAAGCTACAAGTATGGGATTTTTTGGGTGAGTAGGGGTAGAGGCTGGGGAGGAATGTATTTAATCCCATTTTATAGCTCTGAGATGATTATCGAGAGATAAATCAGTGTAAAAGTGAGCAATATGCTGCCTGAATTCTGTGCAGTCTCTTGTAAAAAGATTCTTCTAAAAAGCTCTGTGTGTTTGTGTGCATATTGTTTTTCTTCATGTTTTTTGTATGTGCATCTTACAAAGATGATGTCCCTTAAAACCCCGTCGTGGACTTTATTCAAAGACTGCAGAAATAAGTGGAGTAACTTCTGTTGACTGTAGTCTTTGAATTCTTGGCATAAATCAATCAAGCACTGATCGATATAAACACATGTTGACACCTAAAGATTCTATAATCTAAGCGCCTGGGATTGGTAGAAATGGCCATGAGCAGGTGGTGTCACCACTCCAGGTTTTACTTTCCCATCTGAGTTGCTTTATAATACACTTGTGTATACTGCGTGCCTAGTCATTTTTCAGATGGCATGCAACAAGCAAGCATCCAAAGTGATCCCTAAGACTCCTCTTCAAAACTAAATAATCCAGTAAAAGTTTTTTCTTTCTAAATGAAAAGCAAAAAGGCTGTTACACATGTGTGCTCTGTATGTGTAGGAGGTGTGTGTATACATATATGTGCGAATACGCAGACACACACACTTGTTTTGCCAGTAAACTGTTGCCTAAAGAAAAAAACGTTTTCTGTTCACATGTCTTTGGCTACTTCTACTCTGCTGTTACAGGTGCAACTGTAGCATCTGTAGGCATACCCAGTTTAGCTTCAACCAAAAGCAGTCAAGCTGTAGCAACATGGATTTTGGAGCACGCTAAGTGCCCGAATATGCAAATAGCTGTTGGCTGCGTCTCTGCAGCATGCTCTGGGACCGGGGATGCGCGGCTTTACCGTCAGTCATACCACAGCAAGCTTTGGGCTGCTTGCACTCCCTCACATGTTCACACCTCTGCTTGCTGTGGATGTTATTGCTGGTGGATTATTTGGATGGCGGTGTCTTGTTTCAATTTTCTGTAAATGTGAAAATGGTCTTTTTCTAACGCTTTTCTGAAGGGAAGAAACTGCACAAGACTGTACTGTGAACTCTTCATACAGTTTCTGTGCAGCCTCTGATGTTGGGTAAAGCACAGGAACCGCGTGGATTAATTGAATATGGGTCAAAGAACTGTATCCAAAGAGTCTACCTGTGCTCCTGCTTCTGTCATTTCTGACGCCTGAAAAGCTGTTGCCTCCACATGTTCTGCTTCAGATGCCAATGCGTGCTCCAGGGAGAACATACTTTGCATCTATGCATATCAAGATGAGAATAATCAATCAGCTTTCCTCCCACCCAAATAAAAACTGTTTGGAAGGTTCTTTTGCAGATGTATTTTTTTTAACTATTTTCAGAGGACCCCTACCTTAAAAAATAATAACAAAGAATCCAGGGTAGAATAAGAGCCTGTATTTTTTGCAGTCCTATGATAATGGAAATAAGATACGGTATAATTCAATAAAATTAGATTTTCTGTTTAGTTAGAATCCTTTTCACTGAAATAGTTCAGAATCAAAGACCTGGCTTCTCAGTAAAGGGAGAGAAAAACAAGCTTGGTTGTGCTAAAAATGTAAATAGTAAAGAATCTGACCATGTAATTCTTTATAGCAATAGTGAAATGTACTCTCTAGATCCAAATGTTTAAACTTCAGCAGTTCTCATGCAGATTAGGTAATTGTTTGTCTAACTGCCAGCTGTGAATTCAACTGCTGGTTAACTAGCCAAAAATGCGGATTTGCAGGTGAATAGAAATACTTACACATTTTAGTAATAGTGGCAACTGCACCAAATTGAGATTTTAACTTGCTGAATATTTTTTTTAAATATCACCCTGCTAAGTATATCGCACACATTTTCTTCTACCTTTTCATATTTCATTAAGCAATAGTTTCAAATATGTACTTTGAAGATCTGTAGTAGTGAATGGTTCTAGAAACTGTTAAAACTCACTTTAAACCTTCCATTTTTCAGATAATAAAATTTTATCTATGCATAGCTTATACTATTCTAAATTAGTGTTTGATATTGCTCTATGACCATTGCTATTGATTTTGTGACCGTTTTAGTACGTCATCTTTTTGTGCTTGAAGAAAGAGTTATTACTTTGAAAAGAAATAACAGGAATGGAGTGGATGCACTTTAAGCAACCAAACATTTGCAGGTGTCCCCCCTACTGGAATAAGTGTGGAGAAATATTTGTGGAAAAAAATAAAATCACAGCCCTTGCTAATAACTCTGTGGCAGCAAAACTGGAAAGTAAATGGAAAAGTATCAGAATAAAGGTCTAAGTGTTTATTCCTTTTAGGAAACAAATGTAATGTAATTTTTTTTTTCTTCTATCAATGTAGGCTAAGCTACAATTACACAGGGTGTGGGGGCCAGGTGGGGAAAGGACCCTAGTAAAGATCTAATGATAAAACTATTCTAACTGTTAAAGCAGATCCATGCTGAAGTTCTCATATTAGGGTTTTATGGGTGGGGAGAGATTGTTTTTTTGTGAAGCACTGCTTTGGGGATGTCTAGAAAATAATTCAAAGATCACCTATAAAATGTCATTAAAGAGCCATGTTAGACTTCAGGGCAAACCATACAGAAGGTTTCTTTTTATTTTTTAAGCCTATTCTTATTTTTTCATTCAAGTAATGAGAAACTGTGCTGAAAAAAGACTGCATATTCTTTCTGTTTCCTCTTACAGTCTCTAGTCTTTCACATCTTTTGTAAGTCATCTTTTGCCATCTTTTGCATTATCTCCAATTAAGTAACATTTTCAGTACAATGTATTTTGAATATTCTGTATGTTCTCAGTTTTTCAAGAAATAAGCTTATACGTTGTGGCACATAAAACAAAAGCAGAAAAGACACAAGAATGCAGCTGTTTATTACTAGCTGGCGAAGAATTAAATAACTTTTTTGGACCATCTGCAAAGCTTACTCATATGGCCTCTGCTTTTTACTGTCAGAAAATGTAGCTTTTGAATTAGTGGCGAATTGGAGCTCTGAAATTATCACTACTAATCACGTATTGTGAAAGAATGGAAAATACACTATTCACAGAATCACTAACTATTGCTTGGTTTTACAGTTACTGTATTCACTTTCGATGACAGTGGCATATTCCAACATGTGTTAGCTCTTGCCTTATCTCTTCTTAATTTTAAGTGCTAGTAATGAGGGAAGGATATGCCTCTAATCCAAGGTTAGGAGGTGAGAAAGATTAATCTAAAAAGGGTTACAAGTTTTTCATGTCTCCCTTCAGTGTGGACTTACAGCACACTGCCCTTTGCAGGGTAAGAGAGATCCGCACGAAACATAGAGCCTTTGGAAGCAGTAGTGAGGTGGAGCAGGGATGCATATCTGGATTTTTGTTTTGAATGCCACTGTTCCCTAGCTGAGAAAGTATTGGGAACTATGGTTAAATTTTGCATCTGTGTGGGATAGCAGTAAAGGGTCAGAAACATCTGTCTGATTATGCAGCAGCTCAGCTGCAAAGGTCAGTTCAGTATCTCAGGGTTGTGGGAGCATCAATTCATCTGTGAAACGCAGAGGAGGGAGGGAAGGACATGGAGGAGATAACTCTGTTGGTGCTCCCCCAGTTTGGTATTGTTTAGGAACTTGCTGAAAATACACTTCATCCTATCATCCAGGTCATTAAATAAGACATTACTTGGTGTTAGCTCAAATATCCAGCTCTGAGGGATACCAGTAGTAATGTAGTTGCTGGTTGGACTTTGTATCACTGATCACAGCCTTTTGAGTCTGGGGATTCAGAGTTTTCCACCCACCTTTATTGTGCACTTACCCAGTCTCTATCTCACCAGTTTTGCTAGAAGGACCTAATGGGAGACTATGTTGAAGATGTTTGTAACATCATGGTAAACAATATAGCTGCCCTACCTGTACCCATCTTAAACAATCATCTCATCAAAGGCAATTACGTTGGTCAGGCATTGCTTCTCCTTGCTAATTCATGCTTGCTGTTACCAGACACCCTTTTTCATGGGCTTGAAAGTGGCCTCATCAATGAGTACCGGGGCTGCGATTGTGAAACTTCCTCAAACTCTGTAAAGCAAGCTTCGTCTACTTTTCATCTATCTTTTCTTGATCAGATGGTCTGTAGCAGATGCTCACCATGACATCACCCATGTTGCTTTGTCCTCTGATCCATACTTAGAAGCTCTCAGCTGACTTGCTTCTATTGTCCTCTTTTCTCCCTGTTACCTCTGAGCTTCCCTCCCTGCTAGGCAGCAGTCAAATAAAGCAAAGGCATGGTGGGCAAAAAGAGGAGACATGCCCTTGATGAGAGGGAAAGATGCATCTTTTCTGAGATCTCCCAGCTTCTCTCCCCTCCCAACCGGCCTTAATCTCCACCCTTTGCTACCAAAGATGTTCAAGCCCTTCACATGAAATTGCCCTCTGTTTACCCCTTCTGAAAGTCTTAGAGTCAAAAGGCCACACATACCCCCTCACATTATCCAAAGCCCAGGGGGGAATTTGAGAGCAGGAAAGCAAGGCGTATCTGCAAAAACACCTAAACGTATGTAACGCAAAGTTTATAGGAAACCAAAGTATGAGAGAGCAGAGCCAAATCTGTGTGTATGATCAGTGTGTAGCACTCTGCTCAAAATGTGGATGCTGTCTTTGCAGTATTTCTGGGATCAATGCAGATCCCCACCCAGACTGAAGATCGCAGGTCACAGCAGAGCTCACAGAAGGGAGGGAGGTGAGTGGATGGGATCTATGACAAGGACCTGACATTGGCTGAGAGAGTTAACCAGAGCTCTTGGAAAGGCAGCCAGCTACCCTGACAATGAGCACTTGTAATGCACAGAATGCATTTGTTTTGAGGGAAAAGGAGTAAAAGGCACCAAAAGGAGGATAGTGAAGAATATTACTCTAGATGGTCCTGCTCTGACAGGGGGTTGGACTGGATGATCTTCCAACTGTTGGATGACCTTCCAACTCCTAACATTCTGTGATTCTGTGTGATACTTGTCTGCTGAGTGAACTTTTGTCTCACAAGGGTTGGAGTTCTCAGTGATCCATAGAAGGAATAAGGATTCCTCTATTACATCTGAGAGCTGCTAAACATATAGAAGAGGTGCTTGCCAACAGCTGATAGAGGAAAGGGTTGTATGTATGTGGTTAGAGAGCCAAATAATAAGGGTGAATCACAGAATCTTAGTAGTTGGAAGGGACCTTGAAAGATCATCCAGTCCAACCCCCCCGCCAGAGCAGGATCACCCAGACCAGTTCACACAGGAACGCGTCCAGGCGGGTTTTGAATGTCTGCAGAGAAGGAGACTCCACAACCTCTCTGGGCAGCCTGGGCCATGCTCTGTCACCCTTACAGTAAAAAAGTTTTTGCTCATCTTCAGATTGAACCTCCTATGCTCCAGCTTGCTCCCATGTAACCAAAATGTGAAGAAGTGTAAGAAATCCTAACTGAACCTGCTATTATAAAATAGTACTGAATATAAAACATTGTTAAATATTAAAATGAGCTTTATTATATTCTAACATAAAATGAAAAATGAACTTGAATGCATGGATTAAAATAATGTTTTTATTAATTTAAGGCTCCACAGTTCTGCAAGGAGGTCACAGAGTCACAAAATATGATAAAAAGCTGGCTTTACTATGAGGACCATGGATGGTTTAAATATATGTAAACAGTTCATAAGGCCAGACAGATCCCAGTTGGCTACACATTTGACCAGCCTCATGTGAAAATGTTATTTCAGGTAACATCTATCTGTTTTAACCAGGATTTGGCATTAGCCAAACTTTAATTAAAAGACTCTGCTGCATATTTTAAGAAAGAAAAGCAAAGCATTCAAGTGAGAAAAGTTAGACTAGCATGGGATGAAAAAAACTTTTAAAACAGCAAACTGTTTCTGAACCTGAAAAGCAGAAGTAATTAATAAGAGAGTTTCGCTGTATATGTTACAAACCACTATGAAGGGAAAGAAATCAAGTGAACAGAGGCCCTGAGGAACCTGGCATAGGTCTGTTCTGAGATCCTATTAGAATGCAATGCAGGAAGTTGGCTGACGTTGTATTTGCCGTGGTTATCGCTGGCATGCTGCGTATTATTTATTTCTATCAGCTACTGAATAGAGATACAGAAACATATGCTGTCAGTTATATTGAAATCTATTTTCTTCTGTGTCTGTGGTACCAGTACATGGTTGAGTTCCACCAAAGTCCAAAACAAACCAGTGCCCCAACACAGCCTTAGGTTACTGGTGGAGCTGAGAGGAATTTAAGATACTGACTGGCTTTGTTTATTAACATTTAGCACTTTTCATACTTCTAAGTAAGCATTTCTAAAGGAATGGTAATTTTGGCTGGATTCCAAGTGGGCTGTTTCATTCTGGCAACCTTTATTGTTCTGACAGCTTCAGCTGAGTATGTAGTCTTGCTCCTATGGCCGCCGTTCCTTCATGAATATGTTAAGCTGGTAGTGCTTAGAGATACTTTCTCACTCATTCTGTGCTACCCTCGCTTATATGGGCATTTATACATCTGAGCTGGATTAAGGAACCTGTAAACTAACCTAATGAAAATCACTTACTAATTTTAACCATACATATTCCTAAAATGGGGAATAGGTGCAGGGTGGGAATACAGTATCAGTGTTGAGAGGAAAGTGATTTCTTCCAGCTGTAGTGCTAGCCTATGCCAGTTTAATGTTTGTGTAGCTAGGATCTTGTTATTTATTCCTGTACACAGCTCCCAGATAGAACGTATTTCCACTAGTATATGAAATGATACCTATATTCACTGGTGTCCAGCTGTTTCAAGTGAAGGGCTAAACATATTTCAGAGAAGTCAAGGGGATGCAGTCTGGCTTTAAAACAGATTCCTACATCTGTTCCATTGGCTTTGCACAGTTCTTTTTGCTTTTGTTCTTTTTTGGGAGGAAAAATAAGAGATATACCCACCCCCTCTCACTCAGCACCCCATTCCTGAGTGTTGTATGGAGAAATCACTAGCTAATATAGGCAGAGCTAGTTTCTATACCTCCCTAATGTATGTGTATGCGTGCACCCTGGAGTCTGAGACTGATGGGAGCTCACTATGCACCAGGAATTCCTAGTTGGCCTAGGGTGATGTGGGTACCAGGGCTAACCCCTCATTTGTCTTTCAGTCTCTAGTAGGAAAGCTGAATGGACTTTCTTTGCTTAGATTTTCTTTCTGTCTGTCTTTTCCCCTCTTCTGTCCCCCCTTCTCTTTTCTCTGGCTATTTTATCTATGTTGAGGGAAGGAGAACATCCTTGAGGAAATGCTCCCTAAGACCAGGTCAGCTCAGATTTCCTCAGACTTACTGAGAGACAAGCTGTACAGCAACTGTTTTCTATGTCATGATATATGATATAATACAGGGCCAGTTAGAAAGCTGATAAGCAGTTATAGCAAAGAAAAGAAAGCAGCTTTTTGGAACATCACCAGCTCATATGAACATTGCTCCAGCAGCTGCAATAAAAGCAGTGGGAGGCAGCATCCCGTAGCAATGAGGCTGATTCAAGTACTTAGGTTTTAAAAGTATGTGATGCAGGGATTACATCTTCAATTCAACATCAAGTGCACACTTTCTTTATAGATAAGTTTTCAAGACTTCAGTTGAGGTACACTCAGCTCAGTGTCACCTAACCCACAGGCTGGACTTGCCTGCATGGGCCTCAAACATAAATTCTGATTTAGTCAAGAGATCCCTATATAATCTCATTGAAATAAATGGATTACTTTTATGAATAAACTTTGCAGGTTTGGGATCTGTGAGGATTTGAAAACTTATTACATAAGCTAAATCTCAGAACAGTTTTTCTAGAAGGCTAATATTGTGAGGCTGTGGGTCAAGTTGGTGTTTTGCTGTTGATTATACTAGGAATTTGTGGTAGGACTGAAATTAGAAACTGAGATCACTGACAATCAGCCTCTGATATTGGCTTTATTTATGTAATTTAAATATAAAAGCATGCTCAGCGAGCATCTGCCAAAATATGTAATACAGATTATATCATCTTTGCAAAAGGATGAAAGAAGACTTGAAGCTGATGTTTTGTACTTCAGAGGCTGATATTAACTGCTCAAACAAGAACCACATTCCAATATTACAAGATAGAGTGCAGATCCAAGGGCAAAATTTGGCTCTAAAGAACTGAATAGAAATTATTCTTAGAAAGGCTTCAATTATCTCCACAGTAAAACTACTAGAATCCTCATTTTCGTCACTAGAGACACTTGATGAGAGTAGCAGATGGCCACACAAAGCATCCATGCTATTTTATTTGAGATTTTAATGTAAACGGAACTCATAAAATATTTTAAATAAGACTTTTAAATTGGCACAAGAATTCTTAATTTTTGAAGGCTGTAGGTCTAAACAAATCTTGAAGTAACCTGAAAATCAAACTTCTACCCTGATTTAACTTGTCTTACAGTCATTACTTTTTTACTGTCCAAATGCCCTCCTAATGTTTATTCTTCTTGCATATAAGGCTAATGCCTTCTTTTATACTGGCCATTAATAGAAGACTCTAAAGCTTTAGTGTTTCTGGAATTTCAGTTAAAAACTACTTGGTAGAAGTTTCTCCTACTCAGTCAGAATTCTAGCACCAGCTTTGGTCTGTTTGTGGCTGTCACTTTTCAGGGATGCTGGAGGCAATTATGAGACTCGCTCTCTGATTTCTCTGCAGGAGACGGTCACAAACCAGAGGATGGGTACACATGGGTGTACCTTCAGCAGCCCCTGCCACAGGTCATATGAGCACAATAGTCAAGATCCCGTTTTGTCACGTCAGTTGTATCTGTCAGCAGGGCAGCAGTGTGGGAATTAGCGTTTGCACCTTATTAAAGCTATTTTAAACCCTGTTGCTCAGTGAAGTCCTCAAGTGCCTGCAAGGCATTAGGCATCACACAGATATATCACCTCCTTCTGTATTATGGGGAACACTTCAGCTGTTTTTTCTCCCTTGCTCTTAAGAGCACGATTTTTCCCATTGTGCATTTTTGAAGTAGACATCCCTAAGAATACAAATATTAGCTGTGTAAGCTGAAATCACAGCAACTGCTGCTGTCAACAGTCATGATTTAATTATAAAGATTGACTCTGCGTACCTCTTCATCCCTAAGCAGAGATGAAAAGATATGTGAGATACGCTGTACCCATTATACAAAAGAGTTTAGAAAATACAGCAAACCTGAAAACCCTGGTGTAAAAAGAGTACTAAATAGGCAAATTCTCTGAGTAAAAACAAAGTGTCTCATAACGGTTAATTCAACATAAGTTTATTAAAGACAAATTTAATGTGTTTTGTCTTTCTGAGGCATTTTTCTCCATTTCTTTTTTCCAGACATTTAGTCACATTGTCTAGATGAGCACATATCCCAATCAGTTATAGGATTATTAGTACGCGATTCCCACTTGACAGCAAAAGGTTGGAGACTTAATTTGTTCAGCTGCTGTGAGCTTGATGAAACAATTGTGTACCAAAAGAAGGATTCCACAATTCTTTCTCATTTTGTTTTTCAAATATTTACTCTTATGAAATCACTTAACACTAAGGGTCCATGTTGTCCTTTGAAATCAGTGAAGTTGGGCAGGCACATCTGGTGACTGAATCAGATTCTGCTGATATTTTTTTTCTGCTCTTAATTCTTCAATGGCAGGAGTCGGTAGGACTCGCATTAAAGGAAAACAAAAACTCTGTCATATTTGAATTCAAAATATATCATTTTGACTTAGATGTTTTTTCATATTACAATATTTCAGTTGCTTACCTGTCTTTTTTGTAGTAGTGGCAACAACTTTAACTGATGCTAGATTACATATTTATATCAGGGATCAGGCTGCAAATTCATTCTTTTCCAGAGAGGCAGAAAGATCATGTAAAACTGGTGACCACATGTTGACAGACTGCATGATTTAACAAAACCAGAGGCAATCATTTCAAAGAAAAATGTTTTATTTTCTGCCAGCAGAGTATAATGGAGAGAAATTGGCTGGTATTATTTTAAAAAATTGCTCAAATCACTGTAGTTAGTATAAAATTGTCTCTGGAACTATTTCCTGTAAGTTAACCAGACATATGATTGTATCCTTTCTATTTTGAATACTGAAGCTCATGTCTCATCTGACTTGTGTAGAGCCCATCAGGTATAATAGCTCTTTGTGATGGTTCCTTCTTTTCCTCTTTTCTGTAGCTCAACCTACCACCTACAAACCTAATACAATTGCTGGTTTTAAGCATCACTCAGTAGCTATTAGTAGCAGTCTAGCAGGCATTGCACCTCTTTCTCCTTCCAATGAGCTTGTAGATCCATCTACAGACATTACAGGTGTGTTTTGGTTGTATTTCCTCATGAGTCCAAAGTATTTCTGGTTTACCTGACTAAGGTTATCCCAGTGATGACAGGTTTTAAATGGAGGAAGATGTCATTTTGAAACACAACTTCCAGGGCATCTTTTCAGTAGTAGCAGGAGTATGCCAGCACTGTGTGGTTTTGAAAATCCCGCCTTAATTGTTCTATATGTTTTTATATGTTTTATTATTCACCTGTGTGAATGATGGCTTTTGGTGATTATCTCAAGACTTCATTATTAAAACCATGGCCATCGGGATATTTCACAACAGAGGCTCACTTAGTGTATGTGTCTGGTTATACTAAAAATCCAGTGCTTTGGAAACTACTTGGTATGGAGAACATGAACAGAGCCACTGCTGATGTTTTTGAGGCCTGGGCGTATTATCCGTGTTGACTAACAGTGCTGGTTTGGTGGCTAAGAGCAATCTGAAAGGTTTTCGGTAGCCTTGGAGGAATAATAATATTCTGCCACCAGCCCATCTGTGACAAATTTGCTATTTGCCCTCAGTGTTTCACACTAGCGCTCTTAAGTACTCTCCATCTCTGTTCACCTTCACAGGTCAGCCTGACAGTGCTGTAGCAGTCAGAGCACTAGGAAACATGCTGATTTTGACTGGGATAGAGTTAGTTTTCTTCACAGTAGCTAGTATGGGGCTATGTTTTGGATTTGTTCTGAAAAGCGTTGATAATTCAGGAATGTTTTTGTTATTGCTGAGCAGTGCTCACACAAAGTCAAGGCCTTTTCTGCTCCTCACACCACCCAACCAGTGAGTAGGCTGGGGGTACACAAAAAGCTGGGAGTGGACACAGCTGGGACAGGTGACCCCAGCTGGTCAAAGGGATATCCCATACCATGTGATGTCATGTTCAGCATATAAAGCTGGCGAAGAAGGAATGCGTGATCATACTGTTACGCATGATGGAGCCCTGCTTTTCTGGAGATGGCTGAACACCTGCCTGATGATGGCACCTGAATGAATTCCTTGTTTTGCTTTGCTTGAGCATGCAGTTTTTGCTTTACCTACTAAACCATCTTTATCTCAACCCATGTGATTTCTCACTTTCACTCTTCTGATTCTCTCTCCTATCCTGCTGAGGAAGTGAGCAAGGGATTGGGTGGTGCTTAGTTCCCAGCTGAGGTTAAACCAGAACAGGGAAGATGGCCAGAAGGTTAGGAGGAGAAATGCTTGTTCAAGTGAGAGGAGTTTAAAAATAGAATAATTTTAAAGCATCCTGCTGTGACTGACTAGGGAGAGAATAAAGTTACCTTCGTTTTTATTTCTTTTTAAGTTATTAATATTTATTATTATGATGATGATTGATGGAACTGTTCTGAACAGGTGACAGTCTAGTCAGTCCAAGCAGTCTGTGCTGGGAAAAATGAGAGCCTTTCTCTCTCTGAGGAGTTTCTGATCATTTGGAAAACAAAAAATAATTAAATCTGGATAAGTGAAAAATGCATCTCTTGTGCTGAGGGAAATCAGAAACTTTTACAATATGTCTCTGCTTGTCTCTGAGTTCTGCCATTCGAACCCAATTGTGCCGTTTTACACGAAAATTACTGAGGTGGCGTAAAAGAAACTCTTGCCTGGTTGTCTTCAGAGCAAGTGATTACTGCTCAGTAAAAGAAATAAAATAAAATGCACAAATGATTGCAGAGATTATGCTGAGATAATTCTGCATGCCTCGGAGAAAATATGTTGGTTTCTGGCATTAATGAATTAAAGTTTTTCTCTTATTTTATATGCTCTGTAGCCTATGGAATTTATCAGATCTATTTCCATTTCTGAAACATAAATACGATCACTGGTCAGGAACAACACAGAGCAAGACGTGGTTGACATTGTAGTTCATGGTAATATCTCAGTGTCTCTTTTTCCTGTGAACCTGAAATTCAGAAACTTAAGTTATGATATGACTAAAATAATCTTTAAATATTTCAATTGAAATATTGAACATGGAAAATTATGTTGCTTACTGCTGATTGCCACTGGGTTCAGTGTTGAATTTTTTTAACTGTTTTATGTTGAAAAAAAAGAGTCTGCTAAATTGAAGACTAGAAAACATCCAGTGACTGAGGTTGTTTAGTCAATCGAGTATCTTGTCAAAGGGAAGGTTAAAAGGGTGACTTGATCATGGCCTGTAATTACCGCGACAGGAAGAAGTTAGCAGATATTTGGAGTTTCTTTTGTTTAGTGGACAAAGGAATTGCAAGATTCAGTGACTGAATGCTGAATTCAGCAAAGTTGAAACTGGAAATAAAACACAAAATGTTAATGGTGAGGCTAATTTAAACATTGCAGCTGTTTAGCAGTAGAAATTCTGTACTTCTTGGAGTTTCCGGATTAGGATTGATACTTTTGCAAAAGAAACCAGAATTACTGGGTAACATTTTATAGCCTGCCTCATAATGAAGATAGTTCCTAGATAAGCATTGTATTCCTCTCTGATCTAGATGTGTGAGACTTTTCAGAAGCTTTACCTGCTGAGTAATTAAGAGGCCACTCAAGACAAGGAGGTTTTCAGGAGGGGATCTTACCTCTGAAACTTGCTTACTTTCTTGGTTTGCTGTTGGTTGAGCTCACGTTTCTTGAGCTCTGTGGCTGGTTGGCCCTTTCTGAGGAAGTGTTTCTGCAAGGAGCTTTACTCCTTGGTGGAGGTGTAGCTTGGGCAGCCATTGGGCAGTATTTCAGAGCACTGATAGTTTTAATGGTTTTGATACATGCAGTCTGATGGATTTAGGATATTGCTGCTCTTGCTTGTAGTTGAATATTACTGAAGAAGGTAAGCTTTCCTTAGGACATGAGATTTATGTCTCAACTGTTAAAGCTTTGAGGCTTTTGGTTAAGTATTGCTTTGTACAGTTTTAGGATTGTAATTGATGATGCGTGTGTTTCAAGGAAGCGTTTTGGCATATCACTTCCATGGTCATGAAATGCTTGTAGCATCAGGTCTACTCTACCTAATTAAACTGGTTTCTGAGAATTGGTTTTGGCTATGTGATATCTGGGATTTAGGATATTGCTGCTCTTGCTTGTAGTTGAATATTACTGAAGAAGGTAAGCTTTCCTTAGGACATGAGATTTATGTCTCAACTGTTAAAGCTTTGAGGCTTTTGGTTAAGTATTGCTTTGTACAGTTTTAGGATTGTAATTGATGATGCGTGTGTTTCAAGGAAGCGTTTTGGCATATCACTTCCATGGTCATGAAATGCTTGTAGCATCAGGTCTACTGGTTTCTGAGAATTGGTTTTGGCTACATGATATCTGAAAACCTTACATAGAAATTTTATTTTGGGTCTGCTACAAGTGCCTGAAAAGTAAAATATGTGGGAGCATCTCTCCAGCACAGCAATTAGCACTGTGTGAGGCAGTTCATCATCTAGGTTGAGTGCATAACCTCTGCCAGTAGAGTCGTCTTGGCATCTCAGGAAACATATGAGCCAAATAATGTGTGTGGCCAGAACTGATATCTGTAAGTGGATCAAGGAGGAAGCTCTTCCTTCTGCAGTCAATGTGGGTTTCATTTTTATCCCACTGTATCAAAACTGCTGAAAAGATAACAATATAATGTCTTTTTCATATGACCTGTAAGTCTTTGTGTTATGCACCTAAAATCTACACAGTCATATAACTAAAAAATGGTTCAATGAATTTTTATCTATCTGCATATAAAATTTCATTTTGGGGACAAGCTGAGAACCAGCATGGAAAATTTCAACTGAAAGGCTGTTTCTTAAAGAAGGTTGTAACAGACCGCAAGTAGACAGAATTTCCATCAACCTATTACACTTTTCAGTCCATATAGTGCACTGCATACATGATAATGCAGACAGTGGGAGTTTTTAAATAAAATATTAAATATAAAATTGATTGCTTTGGGACTAAGCACTTTAACCCTTATGTAGATTTTCTTCTATTTATTCATTTATGCAATGGAAGAAAGGGGACAATATGGAATTTTTTTTTGGTGGGTTTCTTAGGTTTACATGGCTTGCTAGTGTATTTCATGCCATCTGAAGAGGTCATTTTTAAGAGCGTGAACATTATTTAGTTTGAATCTATGAAATGCACTTAGTCTTTACCCTGTCTTTTTATGACTAATAAGAACTGGAAGTTTATCATTGGATCTGAGGAGCAACTTGTGGAGCACTGTGCACAGTAACATGTTGCTTCATGAGGCTTTTTTTACTAACCTATAAACTACAGTGCTAGTTGTATGCTGGTGGAAGCACATGCATATGGTTGCCTTGATGTTCTGCTTAAAGTTTGGGGAAGGGTTCCCTCTTGCTAAACTAATTGTAAGACTCTGCAAGTCTTTCATGTTCCTTAGGAAATAAAAAGATGTAAGTACAGCCTAATTCCCCCAAGAAACAGGTATGAGGTAGAAAGCCAGCCTTGGAAATTGCGTGTTAATCCTGATTTATGGAAGAATGATGGAGTTTTTGTGTTTTCTGGCAAGACTTTTTTTTCCCCCAGATACTTCTGCCCTTCACCAGTGTTTGTGTGACAGAGTTGCCCCTTGTCCCAGAGGGTTAAATGAAAAATAAATGTAGTCCCTTTGCAAGGGAATTCAGTGGAGATTGTAGCCTGTCCTGGAATATGTAAGCAGTAATAAAAGTTATTTCAGTAGTGCTTTGTATGGAAGAGACACCTGCTTGGAAAGACCTTGCTGTATTGTACTCTACTGAAATTCATTTACACTAAACTGCTCAGGCTTCAAGCCAAGGGGCTGAAAGTGAAAGGCTTTGTGCCTTGCTCATGCTCTACTGAGGTGATGGTTCAATGCTGCACCATGGAGAGCAGAGCTTGTGCTTCAATAAATCCACCAGTGAGCTTTTGGTGACTTGTGCAAGCAGCAGGGTCTTCCTAAGACTGAAATGAAAAATTTTGCATGTGCTCCTTGGTTTTAAGCATTCAATGGATGTATCTACACCACCATCCAGACTGACTGTTGCATTTTGCTATTTTTTTACATGTGCTGGGGGTATTTTTAAACTAGGTATCTCGAGCATCAATGACAGAGTGACCTCTCTCAGTACAGGTTTTATCACAGGCAACAAAAACCATTCATGGCTAAGGGCTGACATTGGTCTTGGAGCTCATTGTCTCTCCTGTCGAAGTTACTTTGTTAGTTTTAAGATAGCTCAGTTATGTCTCTGTAAACTGTAGTAGCTCCTTTGGCTTGCAGTGCCAGTGTATCCTTATAGCCCTCCGATGCTTCTTCACAAATGGTCTTGTCAAGACTTCCATTGGTAGGGTTTGAGACTACAACTTGCATGTATTCAGCATACACCCATCAGTGTAAGCATAACTTTTAGATGGGCAGGAGAGAATAACGAGATGATGAGGATGATAATTGTAAGAATGGGTAGGGAAATAAAGCATGTTATTTTCTTTAGAACGGGTCTTGGTATTACAGTAATTGAGAACACACCACCAAGAGATTATTTATGTGGCAGCAGTGAAAGAGAGAGGTTGGAATTCTTGCCTTTTTTTCCTGGCTCTAGGAACTAAATTGGACCGGATAGTTACAGAGAGCACAGCCAACTCTAACAAAATCCCTATTTAGGTCATCTGTAAAAAGCAAACATGGGATGTCTGAATGCAACATTGTGCTCTTGGGCTTTTTCACAGTAGTAAAACCTCATCGTATGGATAAACTACCTTGTGTAGACACAGCTTTTTAATTTATTATTTTTTTCTTTTTAATCTGTGCAGCTGTTTATGCCAGAACTACCACTGGCAAATAATGTTATGGAAAATAATGGCCATGGCTGATACAAACTTTCCAGTAGAAATTACTGCAGGAGCTCTGACATAGGTGAGGAAAATAACAGCTGTTAACTCATTCTTTAAAATATTAATTCAGAACCAGATCAAAACCCCCTACTCTGAAGTGTTGTTCTGTAAAGACAGTCCTCACAAAAGGATTATAATAAAAAAAAATTGACTTCTGTTTGTTCATTTCAGAATGATTGATTTATGGAATAACTGCTACTTAGCCCAAAGTGTAAAGTTCATTTTTAAACTCCAATATACTGTATAGCATATTTATTATGGTATATGAGAGCTTATTTGGAGAACCTGGACTAAAGCTATCTGGCTTTGCAATTTGAAGTACTACCTTTACTTCAAGCAGGTAGATGTGACAAGCAGTGAAAGTACGTCTCTCTTGTCCTCTTGCTTCGCCACTTCACACAATGGGTGCAGTTTTTCATGTATTTGTGAGATTGGGAGCATTCAGGGCTATAGTCACAATCTGGCAATGATGTACCTGTGCTATTTCTTTGGTTACCCATAGAAATACTGTAGTAAAATGGCACTTTTCATCTTAATGCTGAATAAATTACTTCTTTACATATTCGGTAATATATTCTCCTGTCACATAACTCTTGTTATTGTTAATTGGAATTGCTTATGCTCATTGAGGGAGGAATACTTTTCATCCTGTTTTGAATGAAAATCTGTAATCTTGAATTTGTTTCTAAACTTCAGTCATGAGGAGAGCAGTGCAGGAAATTGCTGCTGTTCCACCAAATTAGCTTCTCAGATATCCTTTTAATTGGAGACCATAACTCAGATTCTTAGTATTTTAGGAAGCTGAACAATACAAATTGAAATACAGATATTTCCAGTAAGGGCTCAGTTCAAGGAAGGCTTTTATACACAGATGAGCCTGCTAACAAATAGCATGTCATATGATAATGAGACCATGTTTTCTTCCGCAGTTTCACATTTCTTAACTGCACTGCTGTGAAGTAAGTGGAGTGTTTATCTACTCTCTCTTAAACTGACAAATCCCTGCTAGGGAGGAGTGTGCCCACTATAGACAGAACATAGGTATAAAAAAAAGAAAAAAAAGTCTAAACTCTCGGTCTCAAACACACCACTTCCAAATGCAATATATTACACTTGTTCAGAACATTCATTTCCGCCAAAGTATTCTGTTTTTAATGTAAAGACTTCAATTTGTGTTTAAGAACAAGCAAACTATAGTACTTTGACAGCCGTTCACACTTAATTTCTTTGCATTAAACCAACAGCATTCTTTTCCACAAACATCCATTGTTAGGACAATGCTCTCAGACGGAATTTATGAGAAATGGAATTATGTTACCAAGGAGATAGCATTTACTATAATGAAGAGTAGATCCTAGAAAATGGCCCCTTTTACAGCAGCTCAGAACAGAGCCACAAAAGCAATTGATTGGTCTTGGCATTTAGTCTTATATCAGCTGTGTCATCCATAGCTTCAGGAGTGAGAACACTAATCTGAAGTGACATTTCTGTTCTGGCGGGCTTTTCTGCCCTGATGAAAGCAATTACTTCATTCCTAAATGATAATTTGCAGGAGTTTCAACCACTTTAATTGATAATTTTTTGTTCTGAGAAGTTCAATTGTGAAGTGATTAGCTGATTTGGTAAATAGAAATTTAAGGTGTGAAATGTACAAGTTGCTCCAAGGTAAAGTGCTGTTTATTGGGTGCTGCAAAATTGCTTGATAAAACTGCAGTTTCTCTATTATCACGCGGCTGGCAATTGCTTGGTTCAGCATAGGAAGAAAAGAAGATTACAACACTGGTGTTCTGCTTGTAGAGTTTGGGTTTGAACTGATGTATCACAGCTCGCTTAATTGTTGCTGTATCAAAGTGTGTGTTAGTTTTAAAAGATTGTGTGGAGTGGTGAGTTTGTAATCCTTAAAACCTGCCAGATTCCTATTATTATGTTCTAATGACTCACTTTGGAAGTAAATCCTGTTGTTTAAATGTAGCAATTGGTGGTACCATTATCTGTGGTAAAACATTCAATTTATTGATTAGTTCAAGAATACACAAACCTTTTCCTAAAAAAAACCCAAAAAACAACAAATAAATAAAATATTTCTTTGAACCATGTTTACATATTGGAAATAAAATAAAAGAAACCTCTTCTGTCAAGCAACAACCCCTAAAACAGCCTCAAGTCTCACTGCTATGTTAAAAAGCTTGGGTTAATCTAGGTATTATTTTTCTCATAAGTTGCACATTATTTTTACAATATTTTTTAAAGTGTATTTGGCAAAATCTATTTTTGCTTTCTACAAAGAAAAGAGACTTTTTAATAGAAACCAGTTCTGTGATATTTTCCTATATAGTGAAAAAATAATGGTCATTTCATGTGTTAAATGAGAAATATAAAGCAAAAATGAAGGTCAAACTGATTTAGCACATCAAACAGTCTTTGTCAGCCAAGCTTAATATATCCTGAGTTTGTGGAACAAATGAAATTTTGCTGCTATGTTACACTTTGCTTCCAAACAACCATTACAACTGGTTTTATATATTGTGTGAGCATCAGACCATCAAACAGTGCATCTTTACTGACGTGTTGCTGCAGTGATGATCTACAGCAGCAATCTGCCATTTATATAAGGGCAAAATGTGCATCTATATTTAGTTGTGAAATTGGCCTATTATACTCTTGATGTTTACAGAGGCTAACATAAATTAATGATGACAGCTATGAGCAGTGCATTAGTTAAGCAGCAGAGTTTTTACCTTGAACTTGAAGGTTCCAGCTTTAACTTCCAGCATATACTATACAGCTTTCTTCATACATTAAAGAAAGTCTCCTGAAATCATTAATTTTTCTTGGACAGCGTTAAATGGCTTCAGTTTGTGGACTGTGCCACTGATGATAATGTCAGATAATGTTTTAGTTTACATTTTTTGCCAAAGTTTTGCCCCATAAGAACGGTGATTTTTATAGTGTGGAAAAAATGATTGCCCCTCAAGAGTGTTTGTTCCTTGAAAGGGTCTGATTTGACTGACTTTGAACTTAGTCAGATATCCCTTGTCTGATGAAAGAACAGTTTGAGGAAGCAGCGCGGCTCACCGGATGATGTACTGCACTTTCACCTGAAAGTCTCCTCATGCAGCTCGTGTCGGAGCAAGTGTGGATACTGTACTAACTATAGATTCCAGTTAACTATGACTACAGATCTGACAAGTATGCAGGTGTTCAAAGGTTCACGAGTTAAAATGCTGGAGTCTTTGATGAATTTTTGATGGATGAATTTTTAATACAGGTCGACCTTTTTCCTTTGAGGCTGCATGCTGGATTAATTGATAAATAGGGAGACTGAGCAATGTTCGGATCTCCTAAGCAAACAAGTAGAAAAATCCATAAAAATCTACCGTCTGACTTCTCAGATGTACTTTAAAAAGAAAGAAGAAGGTAGAATTTATTGTGGCTTTTGAATCTCCTTCTTTCCCCTTTTTTGGAGGTTTTACCCTCACAAAAGTACTCTTCTCTTTTAAGCAGCGTGTAACTGTTTTCTATTAGTCTTCAAGTTCTCGTGCTCTCAGTTCAGAAACCTGGGTGAAAAGGAAGTCTATGAATAGGACAGCAGGAAAAAAAGAAAAGCAAAGAAAGGGAGAAAACTTCAAGTGCAAAAGTTGTTTCAAAAGGAAAAAATGCCAAAAGATAGTAAAATGCTGTGTAGAAATTAGAAGTAAACATATTAACATGTTTTTGATATCAGTTTTTTAGAACTAATTGAGTTATTCTTAGGAAGTTGGAGAGGACCTTTTTTTTCATTTAATTCACATTCACATCTACAGGAACATTATCTCTCTTGCTTCATTCTTTTATACTCACTTTTATCTACTTTACTGAAAAACTATTCAGTTTCATGCGTATTTGTGAGCTCTCCAGAGCATAACATTTAGAAAAAGAGAGCAATAACTAAAATTCTTGACAGCAGGAGGTTTTAGGCTTCTGCTGCCACCAGTGGTGATGCTTGACTTGCTAGACTGGACTTCTCCACTGCAGTATATGCAGTTATGTAGTGCAGGTTACTCTGCTTTGCTTCCTCCATCCTTCCCTTAGTCTAAATCTTTTTTTTTGAGTCTGAAAATGTGTGCCACTGTTCTGATGTATATCCACTTGGATTGAACACTATTTTTAAGATGTCACTATTAATGAACGCTTTCAAAAAAACCTTCAAGCATAAGAAGAATCACATAGGAGAAAAAATCAATAAATATTCAAAATAATTGCGTCGTTTTGATATTGATGCTATTCTATTCTTTGAACTTTTAATTTAGTATAATTGTCCTGTGAGATCAGTGAAATGAAAACAGATTTTTTCTAAAAATGAACATGGCCTGTAAGTGGCCACCTATAGGTGGACTTGGACATTATCTTAGTGAATTGCCGTTGGCTGGAGCCATTTTATCTGGAGCTCAGCAGCCCATCTATCCCTCAAACCTTGTTTTATGGCCATTGCCCCCAGTCCAATCTCTATTTATGACAGGTACAGTGAGGGTACCATCAACCCCCACCAGTGCTGTTATGTGGGGCTGAGCAGGGGCAGACCGACATCTCTGAGAAGCCTCACGTGGAGGGTCTTGCCCATGTCAGGTTTAAGGGAGCAGCATAGATGAAATGTGAATGTAAATGCAAGCTGCCTTTCTAAAACTGGGCAAGTCTGCAATATATCTGCTTCCAAGCTGTATTTTGAAATTGCAGACAGAAATATTTATTTGTAACCACAACCGTTCCTCTGTTTTCATTCAAAATGCAAACTCACGGAATTAAATTATTTCACTGATTTTTACTGCCTAGAGACACAGAAGTGAGGTATTGATATGCTAGAAAATCCTTGCTAGTGTAGGTCAGTGCATCTGTTGATATGCTGTAACGTGTTTGATTGCCATTATATGCTGCAAAAATTACGAGCTGTGATTGTCCCATCTTTAAAGTGACAGATGATGATCTGTCAGACACGTGGAGCTTGTGGGTGTGCACACAGATATGGATGCATGTATATGCTTATGAACATAAAATATATAAAATGATGTGAAATAAAATATGAAGCAGGTTAAGCTTGGAATGACCACAAGCACAATGAAATCACAAGTGAGTTATGAGTATCAATAAAACTTTTATGCAATACCATATTATCATGTCTTCTGCATCTGCTGTGTCTTCAATAGAAAATTTACTTTAGAAATGTTGTATGCACCATTTTAAAATTGTATGGTAGTATTTATTGTACCCTTTCATCTGTAAAAGCCAGACCCCCTTTATATCAGTCCATCTGGAAAGGCCCTAAGAGGAAAAATAATAAATACTTTAGAAACCTCCTATGTAAAGTAGTGTTAGTTTTCTAGCTATTAAATATCCTGTTTATTTGGTACTGCATCTCAGAATTATCAGGAGCTAGCAGCTGGAAACCTCTTTAATCTTCTTTCATGTACTCTGTATATGGAAATTTATTGAGAAGTATGTTCTTAAGGGAATGCATGAAGTTTTGCCATTGTATGATGGCATCATCCTTCAGTATTGTACAGTGATGCACACTGATCCAGTGATCTGACCTTTGTACCCTTCTCCATAGTGGGCAAAGAAGGGACAATATTTATGTCCTTTGGGTATATTCACTACTGTAACTTTCTTGTTGCTACTGTGGACAGCATGTGTAGAGTTGCTTGTCTGTTGGAGGACCTTTTCTATCATGTAAGAGCTCTTACATGTGCTATGCTTGCTTTCTTAGTGCATTCTGAATGGTTTTGAAATCCGCTTGGTAAACTTGGGTATAGTTTTCCACACTTTTATTCTTCTCTGTGGCAGGAGAGCCTGTGGGTATTTCTAAGCCTCATACTCTAGCAAGTCCATTTATGTTACCAAGAACCACCTCTAATCTCAGTGTTGTATGACAGGACATAAGATGTGTTTTGCTCCTGTGTCAGCTACCGCTTTCTGTTGTGAACTTCACACCTTTCTTTTCTAGAACCTTCTTGAGATTATCAGTGCTAGCACTTTGCTCTGTTAAGAGCAACTGATGATGAAGCTGATGTTGCCTATCAGAATCACAGGTGCCAGAGAGGATTTAGGTCATATCTAATGAACTCGTGTATCCTGCTGAGGAAATCACTGCTCCCAGATTAAGGACTCATTGGATCAGCATAACTGCAGTGTCTGATGCTACAGGTGATCTCCCTAGTGGAATTATGTAGAGTAGAAATTAGGAATTGTGTGCACATTTTGACAGACATCATTTCTAAATTTAGCTTAATGCACTGATGTCAAGGGGAGAGTGCTACAAGTTACAAACTCTTTGACTTGAGTCACTTGGTGAAGCTTCCATAAATGACAATTTACCAAATAGCTGGGAAGGAAAACATGCTATTGATGATAAAGTTTCTCAGGAGTTTCTTTTGTGCATCTGTTGTATCAGCTGCCCAAACAATGCAACAAAAAAAAGTTGATCCCTTTTTCTTTGCAAAGCTGTATTTTCATATATTGAAACTAATGGAAACTTGAGTTTTCTTTGAGCTTCAGAGAGAGATCAGAAGACCCTAGTGGTTACCCACTGTCATCACAACATGTGTTCAGCAGTTATACACCTATTAAACAAATAGCCTAGGAGTAAAATCTGAGTTACCTTTAGCTGTTGCATAAGGGTCTTTGCATTTCCATCTGCTCATTGTAAAGCAGAAGGTCATTTCTGACCAAAAAGTTGTCAGTCTGACACATATATGGTAGTGAATTACAATGAGAAATGCGAAGTACGTAACTGTATTAACTGCTAGCTCGCCCTTCTGACAAAACTTGCTGTTCCCACAGCAAGGACAGCTGAACAACTCATAAAGATCAGCTTTATGAAACCCAGGAAGGTTTATGTTATTACACTAGGCTTACCCTTCTGTGGCTCAGAAGCCACTGGACAGCCTGTTTGGTCATCTTGGCTGCACTGCAACCTCTGTCAGAGGTGCATGTACTTCAGTCATCTGCTTGCAACCTCCTTTTCCCAAAAGTCAGAATTTGGCACAAATTTAGACAAAATTGGGCTGCAATGGATCATGAGAAGAAATGGTATCCATGCAGATAAACCTCATATGTACACACCATTCCTGGGAATCCTTTCTTGCGACTGGCAGCAGAGGAAGGAAGGGCAGGCTAAGAAGAAAGTGGCTGAAATAATACTAGTTACTTAATGTGTTGGCTACCACTTACACTCAAATACTATCATTAGTTTTAATCATTCAAAGACTGGAGTAGCATTAAATATATCCTGAAGTCCATACATCCATGCACAACAGCATTTTGAAAATGTAGTAATTTGTGTAGAAGACCAGCAGTGAAAAGCAAACTGGTTAAATGTGACAGAATGCTAATACTAATGAATGTCCTACTTTATTTATTTTCTTTCAGTTTACAAGCTTTGAGGAAGGAAAAGTCCCGAGATGCTGCTCGCTCTCGCCGGGGAAAGGAGAATTTTGAATTCTATGAGTTGGCCAAGTTGTTGCCACTGCCTGCAGCCATTACCAGCCAGCTTGACAAGGCATCCATCATCCGACTTACAATTAGCTATCTGAAAATGAGGGACTTTGCTAATCAAGGCGACCCTCCGTGGAACTTGAGAATGGAAGGACCTCCACCTAATACATCAGTAAAAGGTATGGAGTAAATATGTTGTATAGTATCGAATATGGCGGCCTTTAGTAACCTCTAAATTGAAATTTTTACCATCATCCTTTCTTCTTTCCCTGCATATCAAATCCTTTAAAGGGATACAAATGTGGAAATCTGAGGTCTGCATGAGAAAGACACCATGTGAAGGTGAAATAAACCTCTTATTTCATTTATATTTTATTTAACAACCAACCTGTTGATATAACTATTACAGCTATAAGTCTTCTGGGTGATGTAGACCAAATTGTTGAAAGTTACTTAGCAATGATTGTGTTGCTTTGCTTTAGTACTTTATTTATAAAGATGCTTTTGAGAGGAGCATGGCATTATTCCTTGATTTGAGGTCTCAATCTCCTAATTCTCTGGCTGAACCTTAAATGCAGAATCATGCATTTCTGAAGTTCAAGAGCATCACATCCAAACTTTTAAATATTCAGGTTAGAGACTAGGATTTTTCTTTTTCACCTCGTAATATGTATAGAAATTATTTTGACTTCTGAGCCAGTAGGCATCTATCAACATTTCAACCAAAATAAGCTGTTTCCAATATTGAACACCCTCTTTTCATGTTTAAACAAGCAGTTGGGCAGCAATATCAATGTTTTAGACATGAATTTAGACAAAAGTCTGGTAACAGAGGAGTCAGTTATTTTCGAGGCTGTATGCATATTGATCCTAAATACCACTTCCAATGACTGGTGTAAACTGGATGGTTTTGTGTAAATTATTTTTTACTTATGCTACCTATATAGATGAGTGTGATCTTCCTCTCTGATAATTATTTTAAATCAGTGTGCGAGTTGCATTAACAGAACTCAAAGTTGCCAGAAGTTGGGATTCGCGATGGCCCTGACAGCACAGACAACTACCTTGTTTTATTTCTGCTGCTGATCTCGCATTTTGAAGGAAAAATATCTTGGAAAGAGACGTATAAGATTTGAGCATTTCGGGTTTTTTCCACACATTATGAAACTGAAACTCTTGATCTATGTGAAATTAGATAGGTAGGAAAAGGGGAAATAAAATCTTATTTATCAGCCCATACCTGCCCATGTAGGGTTACTGGTATTGATGGGGCAAATGGTTTTTACTTGCTCTTCCATTTAAAAGAGAGTAATCTTAGTTAAAGAAAGTTAAAATTTTCGATGGATGGCGATAGACATGGAGGGCAGTAACTGAAGGACTTTGATTTAGTAGCTGGGCATATTTGCGTCATTTCATATATATTTATTTCATTTATATTATCTGCCACACCATATATAATTTTCATTGAGGAGAAAAAAGGTAGTAATTACGTCATTCAGAGCATGAGTATAACATGGTTCATCAGGCTTCTGATATAATGTGCAAATATTCCTCATTTTTTCAAGATGAGAGTTTATTCTCATGCAATTAAACAGTGTTTCAAGGCAGATGTAAAGTGGACTCTGCTGTACAATCTATGAGCTGTACGTTAAAAGAAGTAATTTCCTCCAAAATTCCTGTAACTGACAGATGTACAGTGCTTCTACAAACTCTCCTGTATTATGGAAAGTCTGATCTCTGAGTATCTCTCTCTCTATGTTTTCAGATTATCTGGGATCTGTTTTTCATTATCCTCTTGTGGAATAAGAACATATATCTGAATACTGAAGCTTAATTTTTGTGCAAAGATTCTAATGAAGAAAAGAATCTCAAGGGAGAATGAAGCCTTATTCTCAGACAGCAGCATAAATAGTCTGGCCTAGATTAAGATATTTCTTCCTATAAAAAAGCTCAGTGAACATTTAATGTCTTTTCACCCTAGCTGATAAAATAATCCTGCTCTTCCACTTGCCTGGTGATGCAGTTTCCATTCCCCTAGATGTAAGGGATGGAGAGCGGGATAGGGCAGGATGCTTTCTCCTCCCCATCCCCCCATTTAAGTACTTAGCTTTATACTAACTAGGATTATATTATTTGTTTCTATATCAAAATAATGAAAATGTTTCATAGAATCACAGAATGGTTTGAGTTAGAAAGGACTTTAAACATCATCTAGTTCTAACCCCCCTGCCATAGGCAGGGACACCTCCCACCAGAGCAGGTTGCTCCAAGCCCTGTCCAACCTGGCCTTGAACACTTCCAGGGAGGGGGCATCCACAGCTTCCCTGGGCAACCTGTGCCGGTGTCTCACCACCCTTGTAGTGAAGATTTTCTTCCTTATATCTAATCTAAATTTACCTTCTTTCAGTTTAAAGCCATTACCTCTTGTCCTATCATTACATGCCCTTGTAAAAAGTCCCTCTCCAGCTTTCTTGTAGACCACCTTCTGGTACTGGAAGGCTGCTATAAGGTCTCCCCGGGGCCTTCTTTTCTCTGGGCTAAACAACTTCAACTCTCTCAGCCCATCTTCATAGAATTCATTGTATAAGAATTCCCTACAAGAAGGTTTAACTGTATAGTGCAGGTATATTTTATTACTTCACTAGTTCTCTTTACATAGAAACCCATTAACACATTCTGATCTAACATTCATGAAATTACATCAGAAGAAATTCGTTTTCATTTATTAAGGTCACTTTTTGCTGCCCTTGAAGAAGTTCATATGGATAAACAAGCTCACATAAATAGCTTGCAGCTTTGATAATGCTACAATAAAACACTAGATATTACTGTTTGTGTGTGCCCAAGCAATCTTCTGAATAGACTTAAAGGTATTTGGAAAATTATATGAGAGGTACTTACACTGTGTAGGCAACTGCTCCCCCTCTCCCCCTCGCACCCCCCAGATATGATGGTCTGCTTGTGTTAATAATTAAATTTCAAAGCTTAGTTTTAAATTTGTCCTCCAGTAGTGTATGGCAATTTAATAATATTAATTTAGTATTTCAGGAAGGTCCTTTACTCTGTCCTGTATTTATCACAGCTTTTGTTAAAAGTCTATAAAGGCTGATGAGTTTGTTTTCTTATGCCTGTTGTGTAGTGATCACTACAAGTTCTGCTTGCAAATGAACACTCAGGTAACTTCATATAATATTTTCAGAGTCAATTACTTCATGGAAATATCTTGAGCAATTGGAAAGTAACAGATAGTTTTCTCCATTATTTTAGAAATATCTGTATTGTTATAATACAGATCAAATCTACAATGAACATTATGCATTATTCAAGAAATGACCAGGCAGTCTCAGCAGTGTTTCAGCTAAATAACTGATGATTGTAACCTTTAAAGAAATCTCATTGTGGTGACTATTGGTAAATCATTTCTTCATTCATAGTAATCTTTATTTAGAGGCTATCTAGAAACCATTATATCTTTTATTAATCTTAAAGGCAATAGTCAATGATTTGACATTTGCTAAAAATGGATAAATTTTCCATCTTCTAATACAGCAGACTTCAGTCAATTTTTTTTGTGCTTTGTCTAAGGCTTTCTGTACGTAGGAAGTATTAGTCCTTGTAAACAAATATACATAAAAATTGCAGCAGATGAGTTTAAAGATTACACTTCTTAAAGAGCAAGACATGATTCTCATATGGCAGAAAATAATCAAAAAGTTATTTAGAGTCAGTAAGAATAAAATTGTTATTCTTTACATACTACATATAATATGTTATGAATAATAGTACTATTCTCCTCTGTTTCCATCCCTCCAAAAGTCTTTGTTTGACTCCCAGTATTTAAGAGATAGTTCTGAGGAGAGCAGTAAATGAGCTGATCAATTTTTTGCACTCAGAGGTGAGTTTTCTGAAAGTTCTCATCTGACAATAGAAGTATTTTTGTAGTATATTCTGTGTTCTCAGCCAGCAAGCGGTGTTTTACATGGCATGAGACTTGAAGTCCTCATGCGCGTTCTGACTGCCTGACCCATACTAGGTCCTGTAGTCCTTTTCCAACATCAAACTCTTGTGAGAACCTTCATATTTTGGAATATTGTCTTCAAATGTTTGACTCCAAATTTCTTTATATTTTTAGCACAAACTGTTGCCGACGGTGTTCAGAGACCATGCAGCTTTTTATGTTCTTTTCCACTATGTCATAGGTGTTTTTACCAAGCCATATTTTCCTTTTTTTCAAAGGAGAAGGGAGTGTGAGGCACTGCAATGTTCTCTGGCATGTTGAATGTGTTTTGGCTGATGTGAAGTCATGCTATGTATTTCCTTTTTGGGCGATCTGTGACACCGGTTCTGACTTAGGACCACTGTTAGTGTAAAAAGAAGGCTTATGGCTCTGTCCTGAACATAGTTCCCAGCATTTTCCATTTCTGTTTCTTTTGAGACAGCAATTCAACCCAGTAGTGTGTGTCTGACTTTGCAAACACTTGTCCTGGAAATTTGCCATGATGACATCAAGATAGTTATTAGATTTTCATTCTCTTTTAGTTGAAGTGAGGTGTTCATTTCTGGTTTTGGAGTTACAAGTGTCTGTGCAAAGTCATGCGTCTGATTTCCTGCTCAATGACATGACATCTGGAAACTAGAGTTCATAAGAGAACTTTGGGAATGTCTTTTCATTCAATGGAAAAAGAAGTAATTGTGGAATTATCCAAAATCTTGAGATATAAGTAGGTTTATCATGAGTTTGTTATTTTTTTAAGCCAAATGTTTGCATTTTACATTGCATAAGTAAAATAATCTTGCTTAACTTCTGCTGTAAGAAAAGAGGTGAATGAGAGATTCTAGCTGAGGAATGAAAAGGACTAAATAGTGCAGACCGAATGGTAGGTTGAGTGAAGGATGTCACTTTTGCTTTAGCCATCTCTACTTCTGGTGTTATGTGTTCTGCAATTACATAGTTTCACACATCTGTGTTCTGGGATTAATAAGTATTAGTATGAAAAGAAATCAGATGCTGTCAAAAGTGTTTGTGGTGAACTGAAAATTTTCTTGTCCTAATTGTTCTTGTCCAATGTAACTAAATATGACACTGATGTGTTGCTTGCAATAAAGCATCCAATGTTACTTCAATTCTGCACTGGTAATTAAATTTTAAAAAAGTTTTGATAATCACAGGAAGAAAAACTCTGCTTTAAAACAAAATTACACCTGTTTCCTTCAAACTAGCATGTTTCTCAAAGGATCCATTCTCAACATAAACTATGCAAATATAGGTTGAAAATGGACTTGATATCTTATCATACTGTGGAACTTGAGGTTGAGGAAATAAGTCCAGTGCTTTGAATTCTCTGGGAAAGAAAATAAGCAATAATGTTAATTGGAAAGTATGGTAATTGTTATCCCAAATGTCAAGTGGGATTACTTTCATTAATTCAAATACCTTTTCCTAATAATTTTTATGCTGGATATATATGCATTTTTAAGAGATAAATAAATGGTTCTCTTCTGAATAATTTAATTGTGGAAACCCTTTAAATATCATTACCCGTTGTTAGCCTTTTATATTTTAATCTGAGTGCTGTCTTCTGAGCAGGAGATGCAAGATAGTACAAGCCTTTCCCTGCCAAACCACACGAGCCTTCCACTAAGACCAGCCTTCTCTTCTGAACCACCACACAATTCAGGGAGACCATCTATTGGAGCAAAGAAATAAGAATTCCTTTTTTCCTCAGTGTTTGTGGCCTAAGGCATTGTTTTCACTGTTAGACATGAAGAGGTCAATCAGATCACAACAGCATAATGCAGATGAACTGGTGGTATTGCTTGTTATGAAAAGGATCTCCAAATCTGGCCATCCGGCTTCATGTGGAACTTCTGCTCTTGTTCTGGAGAGTTCTTTATAGCCTTGTAATCTGTTTCTTCCTGTCTTGCAGGTGTTTTTCTTATTCTTTTGAGAATCTGATTCCTGTTTATATGTAGGCCACAATAAAGTGCTCTGACTGCATGCCAGTATCAAACACTGATTGTAAACATAATGTCTATCCATTGTAAACCTGTTTATGTGGCCATAGGAGCAGTGCAGCTGTAGGAGTAGGTATCTTAGTCATCAGCCTATTACATAGGTTAAAGACAAAGATGATTAGGTGTAGTTTGAATGTAGGAAACGAGTGCTGGAAATTTCAGACAGTCAGTGGCAAAACATTAATGTTCTGTGTGAGAATTATTGATGGTTTTCTAGTATGAAAGATATGGAACCCAGAATGAGGTAGCTCTGTTTGAATCTCATTGTGATAGATAAGATGAATTGAATACTGGACTCAGAGTTGGTGGTTGCCTAGTGACAAGTGATCATGACCTGATTGCTTTCAATCTCTGCAAATGGAGGAGGGTGCCAACCAATATACTCAGTGCTTTTGAGGGACTAATTGCCTAATGGGGAAACTTACATGTGAAATTGATTGTGAGGAAAAATTTGATGGAAAAATTAGAGTAAAAGTTGTCTAGAACTCCTGAAGAAAAATTTATGAAATGATGGTGTTATATGCACCTGAAAATTATAAAACTGCATCCTGTTTCAGAATAAAAGTGAAATCAATAATTTGAAAAAAGCTGTGTGTGTATTTATGAAATCTTTGGGAATAAAGGGGAAACATAGCAGTTAAGAGAAACTGGCATGTCTGAGATGCAGAAAGTTGACAAAGTCAAGCAGAGACATTAGGGAAAAAATCCAGCAGGATTAGAAAAATTAAAGAAAAAATGATTTTATGTGTATTGGAAATGGGAAGAATTCTGGCAACGGTGTAGGTTCATTAGCAGTAAGGTATAGTAAAACTTCCACTGATGCAGCAAAGGCGGGAGAGCTTGATACGGGTTTCTTTAAGTGCTTGCCTGTACAGAATCTATTCTACAAGTCTTTATAGTTCTGGTTACTGTTAATGGCAGTGTTCAGGTAGCATACAAAATCATAGTCATCTAGAATACAAAAACTTGGAGACAAGAATTCTGCTGTCAGAGTTCATAGTTTGGTGGACTTGGCAATGTTAGGTTTAGGTTTACAGTTGGACTCAATGATCCTAAAGGTCTTTTAAAGTATAAATGATTGTATGATTCTATATTGGATCTTCTTTATGAAAATAGGATTATTATAACTTACTGTGGGTTTTGTCATCTTGTTTGTTCCTCGTTGTTTCTCCCTCGAGCTCCTCATGCAAAAGCATTTTGCTGCTGGAATCCAAATGCTGAAGTCCCAAGTGTGAGCCTGCTCTACGTTTGAGCCATACCCAGATGCGATGAATGCTACCCCTATCTTTTCTGCTGAGGAAACAAGAAATCCTTCTTTAGTGTCTGAATCAAACATTAGAAGTACTTGAAAACCAAAAGGGTATAATTCATAGATGCACCAAAAAAGCAGATCTTCCCAACAGCGTGAGGAAACGCCTGTATCTCGGTAATATCCACTGGCATTGCTCTGCTGTGGTTTCCAAAGTTCTAGATTGCTTTGATACGTTACCTGCCATGGTACAAGCAAGGCACTCTGAAACTCGTGCGCATCATCATCCTGAATCCCAGATTGCAGTGTTTCTCAGATATTCCAGAACTGTTGAGTGAATTGTCTTTTATGTGTTCTTCAGACAAGGATCAGTGTATGTTTGATATCAGCCTTATACAGTTTTCAACATCATCCCTTCTTTGCAGTGCTAGTGTTGGGAAATTTGCTGTACTGAGCTGTCATAGACTTAACGTAGTTATAGCCAAAATATTGGGAAAATTCCTCCACTAAAGGAATAAAAGTAGGATCATATCTTTTTTTCAGCAAACATGGATAAATGGAAAGTTATTTTAAAACAAACCCAGCTTAATTCTGTGAAATTGTAAGTCTAGTTAACTAGGATATGAATTGTATACTGAAGTATTTGTAATGCATTTGACTTAGTGAATATGAGTTATGGTTTTAAGATACTGGAAGAACATTATATTGGCAGAACCAAGCTAAGCACATAACTGTATGACTGATCTTTAAAAGCAGATTGAAGTGAAAGGTACTATTAAAGAAAGGAGTTTCTGTGGTTTTCTGCAGAAACCATTCTGGGCATGATCATCAATGAACTGGGAGTAAACATGGCATAAGTACCGATTTAAAATTTTCGAATTAGAATGATGTTTCGATCATAGACAATCATCTGTGCAGCTTAGTAGATCAAACCTCCTGAAATTTATTTATTTCAGTATAATGAAATGGAAAATAATAATACCATTATTATTTATTATTATTATAATTTTTATTTTTGCTGTGCTAAACTCCAGGTCACTGGTTGTTGCTTTGTAGTTAATTTTGTTACAAGACTGAAAGGTTTTGGTTTTCTTGTGATGCAGAAGAGGAACTATGGGAAAAACATTTTAAGTTCAGCTCTCTAATTTGCATGAACAAAGGCATAAAAAGATATGTACCTGATCCTTCCAGTTCTGCTAGCAGAAATGATAGAATGATTTAGTTTCTCATGGTGGCTTTATTTGTATCGTAAAAAGTTCTATCCATCACTTCTGTGGAGACACCAAACATTTACTGCTGGTAACAAATTAATACTCTTTCTAAAATGTTGTCAATCAGATGTCAGTTCCTGGAAGAGTTATTTATTGCTAGAATTTCACCTTACAACTTAACAATTAAATAGGAAAACAACCAAACAGTAACTGTTTTTTAAGGCAAAGAAATAGAATAGCTGACTTCAATGTTGTTTCTCTCTCTAGTACTACTGTATTTCCATTCTATTACACTGCAATTCATCAATTCCTGTGCTGTTACACTGACTTGGTCATTTTTACATTTTTTTTATGTTCTTTCAATACAGTTTATTATTGTTAGCCTTTGTTTTTTTCGAGTCCTTAGCTGGAACACAGAATATGTGTAATGTCTGCCTCCTGTACTCAGCTTCCAGTGTTGAATTTCTCTTTTTTGTAGTCCTATATTTTTTCTAAGTGCTTGCATTCTCAATGCAGTCTTGGTAATGAAAACAACCTGTTGAAGAATATTAATATTTAAAAGAAACCCCCAAAAGTTTGTAACTTTGCACTTCATTCTTTCTTCCCTCAATGTGTGTGCCTTTCCACAGTAATCCTCACTGAGACTGACATTCAAAACACTCCTGAGCTGAGAGCACACCTTCCTCATACCAGCTAAAAGACAGTGGGTGTTGTCATTATCATTCATGGTTGAGAACATTGACAGCATTGGATGAGTGGGTTTTGGTAAGAGCATTGGCTTCAGACTTGCAGAGTTAAATATGCCAGGAATAGAACAGTATCAACAGTTGGCACTGGCTCCAACCTTGGAGATGATGGTAAAATAAGTCAGGGAAAACTGTAATGTTAAAAACAAGTCAATTTCTTGTCATTATGCAATGATACGGATTTTCATCTGGTAGAAATTTCTGTGTAAAAGTCAGTGCCGCAACAGTCCATTTTTCCAAAGCTCTTAATAAAATGTTTCCGTATGATTTTTACATACATGTTTTATGTTGCATGGGCTAGTTCCAGGTGGTCCTCTTTAGAAGCATGACTGTCTGAAATGATATGTGCAGTCTACATGACTTTTTCAAATAGCACACATGATGGGGTTAGCCAATTACAGATGTGCAGTAAAACTGGTGTGCCTAAAGTGCTTGTTCTGCTTTTTGCTTTGAGTAATCAGAAACAGACAAAAAGATACCACTGCTGTAGTTTTTGATATGTAAAATGAAAAAGGTCTGTTGCTGTCTGTAGATTGAAATATCTGATAGAACTTTCATTCGTCTTTTTATTTATTCTTTTCTGAAGAGAAGAAAAGTGTCTTTGCTATGAAAAACGTGTTGGACAAAGCCTCAGTAAAGCTGAATATTGTACTGCTCCATTCTGCAAATGAAAGCAGTTGAGGAATTGGATCTTGTGGTTGGATTTAACAGTTTCAGTATAGGTGTCAGACTTCAGTCTCCTTAGCTGAGGAGAGGATGTAAGGACATACTCAACGTCCTGCTAAATTCAATAAAGCTTAGCCTTTGTTTCTTCTATTAATGTAGTTTATTCGTTTTCTGGGTCATCTGAACCTCTATACCTCCAGTTGAATGACCTTGTTGAGTCTGTTGTGGAGATAATAAATATGTCTGTATGAAGAGCTGAAGAAACAGATTAACCAACTGAAAATTAATGTAGCAGAGACCTTAAAAAACCCAAATGAACGAAAAACTAAACAAAAACCCCAGGCAGGGAGCCATGTCTTTGTTAGTGTGTAGACATGAGAGAATAAAGCAGTGTAAATGAAAGGGCTTTTATCATATTGGTTTTACCAAGAGTTACATCACTCTGTATTACAAGTAAAAAATTATGACTCAAAGGAAATATTGTGTCTGAAGTGAAAGAAAACAAACTTTTTTTTTTTAAATGAAAAGACTGTATCTATGTTTCCCGTCTCATATGTTTGCAGTTATATGTTTATTAGCATTTTCCTAAGTGACTGTCTCATTATTTGGAGTAAATAATAGTCAGAGCCCTGAAAGTGAAGTCTAAAGTATATGGATTTAATAATAATTCTTATTTTCATGTAATAGTTATATTAGATACCTGTGGTCAACAGAGCGAGATTTAGATACTAAAGGTAGGCCTGGCAATTTTAAAAGCCAAAGTGCAGTGATTTTATATCTATATAATATGCAAGTATAACCACATTCTGACCAAAGTTTGACCACAATATCACCGCAGCTTAATTTCTGCAACTGTTCTCTTTGAAGACAGAGGAAGGAAATCGAGTTTTCACCAAATCCCTGTGCTCTTGTGGTCTCCCATTTCAATCAGGGATATAAAGTAGAATACAATGAATCCATAGTAAAGACTTTCCCAGGACATTAGAGAGATCAGTAAAAACTGTTTTCATTAGCTGTCTGTAATTAAAGAACACCCTTCATAGAGAGCTTACAATTTAGGAACATGTAAGCCTCTATATCTATCTGAGATTGTGGGCAAAATAAGAGTCCCCACACAGCTGGGGCCTTACGTGTTGTTTTAAAATAGCAAGCTTCCTTAAGAAACCTGTTTTCTGTTTATTTGCTAGCTTTTAAGCCAAGGTGAATATTTTTATTTTTAATTTCAAAGGTTTTAGTCATACCATGATTTCTGTTCCTAAGGAAGGAAAGGCAGGCAAATCCCAAATAAACTGCTGAACTCCAGTTGTGCCACAGCACTCCTCATAAATGGAGCTGTTATAAAATGCTTACTTTAATATCAGTGCTCGAGCACGTCAGTCCCTATAATTCTTACTCACGGAGTTAGCAGAGTGCATCTGCACCAGCATGTGAGTGTTGTCACTTTGTGTTCGACTTGTATCATATAAAGATTGTCTGTGCTTTGCTGTGCATGGGGTAGTACCACATGCAAGTACGAAATTCTGTGTCTTATTTAATCATCTGGAAAGTCACTAAATGCACATTCATAATCATAAAAACAAGAGGGAGAACTATTTTTGTTCACATTTTTATACCTATAGACAATGCCCAAACATTACCTGTAGCAAGCAGAATAATATTGTCAACATTACCTCACTAGAGATTTTACAGAAAACCACAATTGCGTAAAGGTTTACAGAAAATCAGGAGCTGTTTTTTTATTTGCTGTTTTAAGTATGTATGACATTTCTACAACTACCAGAGAAACTCTACATTTATATATCCCCTTTAAAATTTGAATTGCTGTGTATGCCAGCTGTTTCTCATCCTCTTGATGAAGCAGAACAGTGCTGATAATGCTAATAGAGAAATTGAGGCATATACAGATTTAGGGCTAGCTTTTCAAAAGAGCACAGCACCCCAACTGGGGCCAGATTTCAAAAGATCTCTGATCCTATTCAGCAACAAAATAAATAGCGAGATTTTCAAAAGATTTCAGCACTTTGGTAATCTGATCATAAGAAGCAGCTGCTGAGCACATTTGCAAAGCCAGCCAAGAGTGACTTGTTCAATATCACAAGAGAAGTGTGTGGTAGAGCAGGGAATAGAGCCTCTTCCCATGTCCCAGGACTAAGAGTCCAGTTCTGAAGCAGTAACGCTATCTTCACATCCTTTGCGAGAATACTGTATTGAATGAGCTTTTCATTAGGGAATTTAACCTATGCATGTGAGGAGATAATTTTCAGAGTAGCATGAGGTTTGCACTCAGGGTAGATAATGAAGAAATCAAATAAGAGGAATATTGCTAATCCATTTTATGTTGAATCTCTGTGTTATATTGTCTTAATTAGGCATATCTTATAAAAAGTCCCTATTTAAAGATTTTGTAGCCCATTGCCAGTCCTTTGTGTCACCAGAATAAAAAATGGAGTAACTAGGTATTCTAAAAAACTTACAGATGTCTTAGCAAGTATATTGTATGGCAAGTCCAGGTGCGGTTTTCTGTGGGCTTCCACCCTCATACTACATTCTGAGGGCATAGTGTTTATTTTTGTTTACATTTTAAATGTTTCTTCCTGTCCCTGCCTAGAGATGAAGAAATGGAGTGTTTAGTTTTCTTTTTCTGAATGTAATATTTTAACATACTCTTTTCTCTTTACCCGTATATGTCAGGTGGTTTCTGCTTAATTTGTGCATAAATGCTGTTACTTACTCTTCTTGTCCTGCTCTCTGTAGTTTCTGTCTCTGCTCTTTTTACTCTCTGCTATTCTTTTGCTCCAACATCCTATCCTAAAGACCTAAAGGGCATGTTTTCTTTCACAAGTATTACTAAGGAACTGAGGAAAATTAACAGTTCACCTAACCTCATAATACATTTTGCTTTTGTAATTGGTTTCTTCAACAGCTTCATCGAGGCTGTTGATTCTCCAACCACCTCACTAAATATCAGGGAACTGATGAACTAACTTCATGCAGACAGCTATGTTGAGAGGCCATTTGGCAGCCTTAAGACTAAAAGCTCCAATGTTTTACAAGGTCTACGTATTTACTCACCCATCGCTAGCTTGGAATCAGACCAACAGATGTTCCTTGGGTAGAAGCATCAGGCAAAGCCAGTGCTTAAACAGCTTTCCAGTGTGTGCTTTCTGGCAGTTCTGATATAATTTGGTCTCCCACAGTGACGATGCCAGACAGTGAACATGGCATGAGGTGATCTTTGAAGATGCCCATATCTGTCCTGAAAGGGTTCTTGTTTTACCTTCCAAACAGGAAGATGGTTTTTGGAGACAGCCTCTGTTCAGTCTGAACTGAACTGCACAGGAAGGATAGGTCTGATGATCATGAAATGGTTGATCCTTAAAGTGCAGAGCACTTGCAGAACCATTTTGTTGAGGTACAATGTTGAGCAGCTGTGATAAGCATCCAGTCTGACTTCTTGCAGACCCCAGACAGAGAACCTCATCCAGTATTTTCTGCATCTGTTTGAGATACAGGTTTATCTCTTTGGAAAGTATCTAATGTTGATGTAAAGCATTTAAATGATAAAGAATCAACTACATCCCTGGGCAGATTGTTCCAATGGTTAATTACTGTCACTGTGAAAAAAGTGTGCCTCATTTGTAGTCTTATTTCAGCTTCAGCTTCCAAACACTGGATCATATTATGCCTTTTTCACTAGATTAATGAGCTGCCTACTGTCAGAAATCTCTTCCACATGTAGGTATTGTGATCCTCTTAACCTTCTTTTCAGTAACTAAATAAATTGAGCTTTCTTAGTCTTTCACTATAGGGAATGACTTTCAGAAGTCTAATCACTCTTGTAGCTCTTACTTGAGTCCTATCCAATTTTCTAACATATTTTCAGAATGGAGGAAACCACAGCTGAACACAATATTTCAGTAACAGTGTCATAAAAGCCTAAAGTAAAAATTACAGTATCTATTCCAGTGTGATATTCTCTGGTTAATCCCAGTGACATATATTTGATATGCATTTTGATGTAATATGAATGGCTATTATTTTTTAATTTGGAAATTAGCATGAATTTCTCTCTCATTGTGATAGTTCTGGATTCCTTTTGCTGATAAGGATTGAACAATGAAAAATGGCTTTAAACTGAAAGCAGGTAAATTTAGATGATGTATTAGGAAGAAATTCTTTACTGTGAGGGTGGTGAGACACTGGCACAGGTTGCCCAGGGAAGTTGTGGATGCCCCCTCCCTGGAAGTGTTCAAGGCCAGGTTGGACAGGGCTTTAAACAGCCCGGTCTAGTGGGAGGTGTCCCTGCCCGTGGCAAAGGAGTTGGAACTAGATGATCTTTAAGGTCCTTTCCAACCATCATTCTGTGTTTCTAATGTAAATTCTTAGGAATAATTGTGAATGCTGAAGGTTTGCCTTAGTTTGTATTTTGTTTCAACGGCATAATTATTTCAGTAGGAGCTGGCTGTGGTAGAGAGAACTGAACCACAGTTCAGTTAGAGAGAGTAGGAACCACAAAGATTGAGGAAAGTGGCTTTCACAGTTAGGATATTTTGAATGGGCCATGATAGGTACAAGTGCAGTGTTAGCTTACCTACAGAATTCAGAACATCTCTGCAAACAGACATCTGTCCAGGGTTATCTGAAGAGTTCCTTATGCCACCTTCCTGTCTGATACCTGTCTTATTCAGGTAACTTTCATTGGCATTTCAGGTATCAATTTCGTATCTGGACAAGAGAAACCAGAGCACAGCCACACTAAGTGAGCTCAGGAGACCCTTCCTAAGCATGCACAGAAGGTTCAATTCCACCTAGACCTGCCTCAAAATCACCTCTACACACACACAGTCACCTTCTGTGCACCACAGTACTAGGAATGTAAAGCTTTGTAAGGAAAAGGAACTCACTTTCTAAGCATGTTAACTGGAGCCAGAATTCGTATGGAAACAGAAAGAAAATAACTCCTCCTAAATCCAGCCTTCCCTTGTTTCAAAATTAGAGTTAAGTGGACTCAGACTATCTGCATGATTTAAGTTCAAGCTGTCTGGTATTTCCAAGTAACCAAAGACATGAGCCTTGTCTTTAAGAAAAAAGTGGCTTCTTCAGAAGTCAGGTAGTTACTTCACAAGTGTAAATGAAGCTGCAGATTTTGCCAGGGACTTCCTTCAGTTTGTGTTCTCAGCAGTAAATTCTGTAAGTAACAGACAAAGGTTTCAAGCTTTTAGCCTTTTACCACTGTGAATTGCTTTGGGAGAAAGATACTTTACTTTTTTTTTAATCCCATACAAAAGCTGCCTCCTCAGACTTCTGGGTCAATTCCTTTAACTTTCCAAAAATGCAGTTGAGTTCAGTTAACTTTCCTAGCCCAGGCAGCAGTCTTTGGTCAGCTGAGGGGAACTGTGCTTCAATCCTCACTTCAGAGGCTTGGGATTTCATCTGCCCTCAAAAATTTGGGGCAATTACTTCCATGCTATGCTACATTAAAGGAAATTATATCAGAACTTTATATCTTGGTTGTGAAGCAAGTAAAAAAAGAATCTGCAATCCTGATTTCTTCTCCAAAACCATTTACTGGGGCTGTGTTACTCAGAACACTAGCCAGCATTTAAGAATGCTTTGGTCTCTTTTCATAGGCTGTTGTTCATGAGTTATACAATGATAAACTGGATATTTATCGAAGGATAAATTGCATAACTGCATTAATTTATATGACTTCTCTACAGAAATTTCAAGACACTTTTTAAAAAGGGAAACTTCTTTGTGTATATATGAATGCATTTTAATAAGTAACAATGGAGTAACAAGAAAGTTGAAATCATCTGAATCCATCTGTATTTTATGCTTCTAACAATTTCAGTTTAATTCCTCCGTTTAGTTTCATACTGATCATTTATACTGACAAAAAGAAGGAAAAGAAAACAAGGAACCTGTCATCAATCATTCATTTAATCAAGTAGCAAAAGTAGATAAATAAACATACCGAGTTAATTATTCTTCTGTATGTAATGATTGACAATAATGTTAATTTATTCCCTTTTTTAACCTTTGACTGTCAGTATAGTTGGGATTAATAGGCACTGACAAAATGAGATGAAATAAATTTCTGATAGCCCCTGAATGTTGCTAGCACTAGAGTATTTTCCCCTGAAACTTCTCCCTGAAGATGTATCAGATCTAAGTCATGTGTTATTTTTCACACTTTTTTGTGCCACGTTTCATGCCATTTTGGTGATTGCTATTAGTTTACAGACATATGGCCAGGAATATTTTATGAATGAAGAGGTTTCTGGAATATACAATATTACTTCACGTTTCTATGAGAATCATAATTTGAAGATTTCAAAATACTTTGCACATGTTATTGCAGAGTGTATTCAAAAGCTAGCAGAAAAGACAGTGTTAGAGCTAATAACTTATGTTATCTGCTCCATCTGTCAGACAGCATTTCTTCCATAGTGAATCCTCTGTTCCCCCTCAGCACTGGTTTACTGGGTCCATCCAAAATAAGGAGGGGCTTTTCAGGCCCTTTGACTTACAGGTGCAGAATTCGCAAAGCAGCTCTCCCTGGTAGGAGGCGAGGAGGTTACCTCAGCCCCCTCTCCTGGCTTCTCACCACCAAATTGTGTCCCCATGTGTAAACAGGCACCTAAATAGATTCCAGTTTATCAGTTACTCCAGGTTCTGAAATATCTTTCCGTACTGATATTCCTGTAGATTTACCAATAGTTGTCCTGAACAATATGTGAAGAGGACATTTTGCAGATTTTTTTTTTAAGTACAGTGTAGCATATCATTCAACTAAGCAGAAGGCATGGTGTATGACATGCTTTTCATCTAGCTTGAATGGTGCATCAATGCACAAAATACTTCAGTTTTTCTGATAGAAGTAATCTGGTTTTATTCAAGTGTGTTTCCTGCAGTATTTCAATTAGTTGTTAGGTATTTCAGAAATGAAAAAGCTTTGCATGTGGATTTATGTGTTTTAGTAACTGAGCCCAAAACTTCTGGGGTACAAATGCATAAATTTTGATTTCACAGATTTTTTATTTGGATTTCTGGGCTGGTTTTTGTTTTTGTTTTTGTTTTTTTGAAGGGGGGTGGGGTGTGGTGATGTGTTTGAGGTTTTTTTTCCTCAAAGTGCGATCTAGTTGCATATAGCCAGATACTGCAACTGCCTATATGTCTTCAAAGGTTCAAAAATGCAAATATTTTCTTCTACTCAAAAATTATGTGCAGTATGGTTCCTTTGTATTTCTTCATTAAGGAATGAAGGGAGACAGAGATGGTAATATTTGTATACTAAGAGGAAAAACCCCCAACAAACATAAAATCCTCCTTTGAAGGGTTCTGCCATCATAAAAGAAGAAACACAGAAAGATTCAGAAGAAATGAAAGTTATTTGTTGGCATGGTGTGTAGGCATCAGTCTTTCAAAGGCAAACCTTCTGTTTTAGTTAGAGATTTCCCAACAGACCTGTGTCCTTGGAGAAGGTACCTTTGCCATTTTGCAGCCTTATCACTGTGGCTCTGTTGGATCACAGCAGATCAAGCAGAGGCAGGAGCTGGACGTGCTGTGGTGGGGTGTGCAGCCCCCGATGAGCTTTGTGTTGTGTCAACAGCACAGCCTTGGTGGTAACCCCGTGTAAGTGGAGTCTCCTGCCTTCCTACAGCAGGATTGAAGTGGAGGGGCCCACAGGGACAATTTGCAGGCTATAGACCTTGTTAGTGGGGGTGGGCACGGAGTAGGCTGTAGCTGTTAATCTGTAAGGGCAATAGGTAAGAAGAGTTAGTAAGGGCTGGAGGAACGGTAAGTAACCTCTACTGCGATTGTGCAAGTCTTGACTCTGAGGAGCTTCTCATCCTATAGTCTCTAAATGACTGGAGGCAAAGCTTTGTTTTTGTTTTTCAGGCTTTGTTTAAAGGTCTAATTTTTTTCTCTTCGGGAAAACAATGAATTTTCTGACTCAAGTCATGTTGGATGCTATCTGTTCACCAGAAAGTACTCTAAACCAGGATTCCTTTCCATAGAAAGAGCAAAACATCTTTAGAATTATTTTCTCCTCCTCCTCAATTCTCTTGAGACAAAATTGTATGACTCTTTAGCTATGTCACAAAACATAGAACAGAGGACACAACTGCAAAAATCCTTGAAAGCAGTCTGCCTGAATTTTCCCTCTGCAGCAGAATATCTTCTCTACCCCTTCACTGGGCTGAGCACCATCTTGCCCTTTGTGTATGACAGCTTTATGTTTATTAGCAGCTGTTTTCTCCTTGCTAAGCTTGACAAAGGATAAGGAATAAGATTAAAGGGACTATATTGCTCTGCTTTCTGGTAGGAAGGAGAGAGTTGCAAATGTGAATCGTCCCATTGCTGGTGTCCCATTCTGAGCATTCACACTGGTGCTCTCTGGTCTCACCACTGCTGAGGGAAGATGGTCCCTGCTAAGAGCTCAGCTCTGCTCCAGCAGGTCAGCGTTCCTGGTAGCTGACTGACACTGGCAAAACTTCTCATGGGAATTTTCTTCTCACCATGGTTGTTTTTTTTAAATCACACACTTTAGAAAATAAAGTGCTTCTTGCTCACTGAAGTAATTATGCATATTTTAAGAAGATAATATAGACTTTTCATTCCTTTTTTGCTATTACATGTAATTTTGGGTATTACATTTGTATTTTAGGATCCAGAAAAATTAACTGGTCGAGGATGTAGAATGTTTTGTAATATCATGTCTAAATGTATTGACGCTATATTGATGGGTGATTCTAGGTTGGATGACTTTGTAGTTAGTTATGAGGATACAAATTCTTGTAACAGTAATGATCAAATTACAATATCAGCAAATCTGAATTTGACTGTTTTTCAGCTCAGTACCTGAATAGTCTTTAAATAAAAAAGATTGGTTTTTTCCATATTTGGAACAGACATTGGTATCAATAATAAACTGAAATGCTATTTAATGGAAATTCTTTTATTTGCAATTTAGATTTTCCAGACTTTCCTGTCTTATATAGCATTTACTAAGTATTTGAATTATATTTTTCTTTGTATTTTACTGGGCAGCTTATGTACTCAAAGCATCACCTAAGTACCAATAACACATTCTTGACTGAATAATGATGTATGTTGAATGTTACTTTTTTTGTCTTATAAATGGATGGCAATTTACACAGCTGTGGATGTGGGATGTTTCAATCCCAGACCATGTTGTAAGAAAAATTGAATGACAGTGAGCAAAACAGCAGTAATTATAAAACTAATTACTAAATGCTGATGATGCCCATAGGCTTTGCATAACTAAAATTAGAAAAGGAAATTGCTTTCGGCTTCAGAGAGGCAACATGCTAGTTATTTCACTGTTTCACCAAAATGGAACATGGTGTATAAAGTTCAATCAGGAAAAAACCCACATTAGTTTATGCACATAATTTTCTTATACAGAAATGTTGAAGAATTCATCCTTTTTGTCTTTTAATACAAACATATCTGTAACATAAATCGAGAAAAGTGACATGAAACTACTTGTTGAACATCTTTCTATGTAGCTTTACAAGCCCTAATTTACCATAGAATTACTTTAGCTTTGTGGTTTGTAAAAAAATCTTCATGAATATAAAAAGGAAATGTTTCCTATCACCCTAGGCCCATAAGAAATAAATGTTTGGGGTAAAAAACCGCGGGACTGAATGTCAAAATTCCCTCAGCTTAGTTCCACCTCCTATGATATGTATCCTGACAAAATATAGTAATATATATATATACACACATATATATGTATGTATGGGGGCCGTATTCATCTGTTACACGTCTGTGTGTTTTCCCAGGGATAGAACTGCTAGAATGAATCTCAATGACTACTCTGAATATATTTTATATTTTATGTTCATGCCTATATTACATATGCATTAATGCATACGTGTGTTTAGTTCGATATGCACGCACATAAAATACTTAAATAGAGCTTATAAGTGTTAATAGAAAATTTAATGTGCCTTAGATGAGAGCGTAATATGTATTTCAGTATGGTGGGTTTTTTTGATACTGCATTTCTACTTTTTCCTGCAGAAAATGAGAATCTTTTACACATTCTTAGCACGATTCTTAAAAAATATTTTTTTTTTTTTAAAAGGATTAAGACATTGATCAGCTCATGAGCTACAAAAGTATTAGCAAAGACAAAGTGGCAGCAATTCGGGAGACACAAAGATTACCATTTGTAAGACTCACGTTTAACATTTAGAATCTATGCTGTTGTTTCATACAAAATTACATGGACATTATGGGATTTATTCTCTAAATTCAGGTTTGGGTTTTTGGTTTTTGTTTGGAGTTTTTTGTTTTGTTTTTTTTTAAATTCCCGATTTTTGTTTCACTTTTTTTAGCTGAGCTGGGAAATATTTTTGTCCTGTGTGAGTAACTGGTTGGTAGCACCTTTGCAAAGGCTTGAAAGGAACACTCTATGCAGTCTCATCTGTCAGTATATGTCACATGAATAAAAACCAGTAAGAATATATGTTTTTAATTTACAAGTAGTTGAAATACATCTAGATTTAACAGCCCTTCATAATAGAATCTAAAAATGAAAATTACAAATTCTGTAATCTGAATTATTTTAACAATTGTATATGTTATTGAATTTTCTGGGATTTAGTGTATATACTGTAAGCCTTAGGAACATCTTTATTGAAACATTCGTAGGGAAGCATGTCTTAAGTGTTTTAGAGTCATAAAGTACATTTCAATATATAAACGTTACAGTAAGACTTTTTCTTTATGTGGGCCAAGGACTTATTTTTCATTTTCTGTGTCCCAGTAAATTTGTACTAAGGCAGGTGATCTGAAATAGAGGTGCCACACATTAACACAAAGACTAAAAAGAGTGTTTGCCATTTCTGGTTTTGTAGAATTAAACTCTGTGATCCTCACTTTGATTAAGTCCCCCTGTTTAAAGGGAAATTTCTGCTCAGTCGTCAGGAGCAGATTGTAACTATTCTCATGCACTGTTTCTGTGTATAACATATACAGTTCCAATCTACGTTTGTAAAAAGTGATGCAAAATGGTCTTGAAGATATAAAGAACTAAAATTTCTCTCCAGTCCTATGGGTTTTGGCATTGCCAGCAGTAGCATTATTACTAGCATTATTTCTAAGTTTCACTTCCTATTTCATTAAAATCATTAAAAGATGCGAGTGAATGGGATTGTCTATAAGAGGCACTCAAGAAAGCAGATAAGAAATCCTTCCTGTATGGAGGACACCATTTCCTCAGAGGCTTCTGTCATGTTACACTTTAGCAATCCCTCTCTTTATTGTGTCAAAAGAAACAATTTATTTTCAGTACATGAAGAATACAGAATGTCTGACTGGCTGCCGTCATAGCCTGTTGTTTTTAACATAAACATTACAGCTGTGTTTGCTTTGAAATATTTGGCCATTATCCAGTAAATCTGTGCTGGAACACTAAATTATCACCTTATGCCCTCCTCTGCTGTAAGAAAGTGCTTTTGTCAATAAAACATTGCTGCTGTCTTTTCCTGCTTTTTCTTTCTGCACATTCAGGAACTTTGTTTTGTTTTGTTTATCATCATTTGAAAGCTGCTCAGTACTGAAGGTCCTGAACAGGCAGGACAGACTTAGCAAGCATACAGAAATGCTGATGAAAGTCTGTCCTTAGTAGATTAAATTAAGACATTTTTACTTGGCCCTATTTTGTGTGAATGTTTCCAAGGTCTTTACAATTTTAAGAATTTAAACTATCTGGCTGTTCTATCATTTTTGACAGGTACAAAGAGACTTGTATCTTTGTCATCTTCCTCTTTCACGGCTGTCACATTGCAATCAATATAGGTGAAAATAGCAAACCCAACATAATCCTAGTTTTCACAAGTCCTAGTAAATAGGCGAGACTCACAGTACTGATCCTAAGCTATAGCCTAAGTCACATTTTTCACAACTATTTCAAATTTATCTTCTTAACTCAGGATAGTCAGTGTTGTATGCAGAAGAAATGAGGCTAGTATTTAATAATCACGTATCTTCCCCATTAATGCTGGTATCTGAAATTCAGCATAAAGCATGTTGCATAGGGCTGGATGGTTTGTGTATGTATGTGAGGATAGAAGATGCACCATATGTTCACCTTTCTTCCAGTGTTCTTGAAGGAGGGTTTTTTCCCCATTTGCTGGCTTTTTTTTTTCTAAAGTTGAAGGGTTTTCCTAGACCATTTTTTCAAAAAGCTTTCTACTTCTCTGTGCTGTTTTTTTATTCTTTGAAGTAGTTTCTCATATCATAAATAACAAATCTCAATTATGAAAAAGATTTAAACATGTGCTTAACTTTGGGCATGTAAGCAATTCCATTGATTTAAACAAGATTATTCATTTGCTTTGAGTTAGTGTTCTATTTAAGAGTCTCGCTGAACTTGAGTCATAACAAAAAGACAAAGACTGGATCTAACATTAGGACAAGAATAACCTTCCCCAGCTTATTATCTTTTCAGACTTTCTTTGTTTGTAATCCGTTATCAGTTTATCAGCCTGTATGACAGGTTTATATCTTAGACAATTTGTATTTTATTTTTCAAGTCTCTTTTTGTGAAATGCTGGATCTGTTGGGTTCCTAAAGTCTGTTCTGCGTTACATTTATTGCATTCTCTACACAGTGTTTTTAAGAATTTACAAGATTGATTTTAACCACATGCATTCAGATTGCAGAATTTGGTTTGAAATCATTGCAAAGAAAACCAAAGCCCTTGTGAGTTAAACCTCTGAGCTGTTATCATTGTATGATAAATTTAGCTGATTTCTGCCTGTTCTGCGTTATTGGCACAAGGGAGTGCATCAAAGGTGTTTAGCACAAATAAACTATGTAGTTATCTTAGAAAAGAAGCCTCTGTTTTTGCCCAACAAGACTGGGTCCACTTTCTCTATGATCAGAGTATTACAAAGCTAGCAAAGAATAATTTATATCAGAGGTTCTGTGATGGAATGAAATGGAGCTCTTTTGAAGTATGATCTCTGAAAGCACAGCATGAAGCTCAAATAAAGTGAAGGACATTCGCTATTACAAGTAATGTCCTTAATAATCTTGTTAGTCTAGTCTCCCTCTGTACGAGACAAATGGAACATTATTGGCTTATGGGCTGTAGTAAATAATTTAGTTTCCAATATTCAGGCTGCTTTGACAGTAAATTAAAATGACATGAAAGGGGCTTGTTGAATAAAGAAAGTATCCAATCAAATTTAATTGGCATGACTAAGGCAGTAGAAATATGTTTTATAATTAAACCATGTTGTCTTGGAGCTTTATAAGCATGTATGAATCAAAATGTCAAAAATTATTCTTTGATACTGTGCATTTAAAACTTTGCATGGTGAATAGTTTTCTTAAACAAGGTTCTAGACATGCATACTGATTCAACATGAAAATAGTTCTAAAGTTTTAAATAAGTCTGGTTTTAGCATTTATCTGCTGATCCGAGGTTTTCCTGTAAAAGATTAGAATAATTTTGCAGTCCTCTCATAAAGATCATGTTTTTGTACCAGTTTTGAATAAGCCAGCCTTTTACTGGGGTATATATAAACTCTGCAGTTTTTCACCTGTTGTTGTAATGCTGGATGGCTGAAATTAGTGCCAATAGGTGACAGTGTAAAAGAAGGAAACCAAGAGGAAGAAGCAAAAAAGGGAAGATAAAATGGGTGGCAAACTAACAAAAGCTTTCTTTTACTAGAGCATTTCTTTAAATGTTTCTTACTTTAGTAAAGCTAGTCTACAGTTCACATATATTAACCAAATGTCAACAAATATTTATTTTTGAATTCTTATTTGCTCATCTCTCTGCCATTGTAGTTTCATGAAATATATGTTGAGTGTATATTATCCTTAACTACTTAAAGAGAAGACATCTCTGTGGTTCCAAGTACCTTTAGAAGTTTGCCCATTTGTAATCATTCTTTTGTTCTTATATGCAGAACTCTCTAGTATATAATACTCGGTTATTTGCATATCCTGGTGATACTTCTTTCTCTAAAAAAAGAACATGCAGTTTGTCTGGCCATATTAAAAAAAAAAGATATTTTCATAGAAAGGTTTTCCTATGAAAAAGTGTTATAAATTAACCTTGTCTTTTGGAAATTATGGTCAGATGACTTCTCTCCTATGTTAAGAATGTTAAGTTACTGTAGTCTACTGATATACTTGCAGGAGTGGATGCTAGGATTCTAAAACTGATTAAACTCTAAAGCACAAGAGGAAAATAAATAAGTACAGAAGTGGAAATGAATGGCAGAATTCAACTTTTGTTTATAACCTTGGCCATGTGAGTACACTGACCTCTTAAGTGTAACATCCTGCAGTGCCAGATGCTCTGGTTTCCAAGATAACTGTTCATGTTCATAAAACTGATGTTACATATACTATAAAATAAAGTGAAAATCTCCTGTCAGCCTCAGCAAGCCTCATCTTTGCAGGAAAAAAGTTTAGCTTTTGTATGTATAGTAACTGGATGTCCAATTGCTTGTCCTGTATCCCATTCCATAGATAAGTGGGTGAAAATTTGCAGCTATTAGTTGAATGAACTCCAGGTCAACGGAGGTAAAAAAGGGCTCTAGCTGGTCTCATTCAACAGCTGGAAGTCTCATTCTCCCTGAAAGGAGAACCAAGAGTTGAATGGGGGGAATTCTGCCTTGAATTTCGACTCATGACAAATCTGTACTTATCTTCTCAGCATTGTGTTCTTTCATACTTTTATTCTTTTGCATTAGAACCTTGTAGAAAGATTTTGAGAGTTACGTGCAAAACCTTCTTCAATGCCTTTCAGCTTCCTCACCTTAGGTTACTTCCTGACTCATACGCCTGCTCGTAAAGCAAAATTTTACCAGCAGTGACAGTTTAGTCATTGATGTTTTATATCATGACAACCAGATTCAAGTGCATAAACCTTCCATTGTAGTTGATGAATCTTAGTAAAGCTCCAGCTGGGGAGCTCACATTCCTCTTGCTATGTCATATTTACATCAGCATAAATATGGAATGCCTTCACTGAAAATTATGATTGAATTGAACTGCTGTGAGAGGCTCATGAACCTTGACTCTGTTAGCTAGTACTGTTATAGTGAATCTCATATCTGTGCCAAGTCTTCTGATAGCCAAAATTCTTCTCACTTTATCTTCAGCACAAAGCAGCCCAAAGAATCACTTTTCAAGAATGGGTTCCCACAGTAAATGATCAGCCAGCAAGTAAAATCCAGGTGCAGTGAAACTGGTGGCGTCAGATGTTCCATTGCCAAAGGAAATAGAAAATGATTTTCAACAGTTCTGGATTCCACTGCAGAATTATTTTTTTTGATGCTGATATCTCAAGGTTCCCAGCAAGCCAAACCCTAATGCATTTTTCTGGAATACCTTTGTGTGTGGTGGCTGGTTCTTACAAGAATGAGGTTTCTGAATGATTCTTGAAAACGAAAGACATATATTTGTATTGTGTTGCATCTGCTTTGTGTAAGCATAAATTCCACTGATTTTGCTTTAAATGGCCTTGGACAAAATACAGTGGAAAACAGTGAAGGCTTCAATTCCATGATTGCTGATTATATTTTTTGTTCTATTTACATGATTCCATTCTTCTATAGTTTTTCTAAATTTCTATTTCAGATTGAGAGTTGCTCATTTTTTTCTTTATTCTTGCTTACTAGACCTAGGCACTCTCTTCCTGTGTCTACCAGAATACTAATATTATTTCATATACCTTTTTGTCAAGGAACTTAATTGGTAGAATAAGGGTCAGTTCAGGTAGGCTCTAGATTTAGACCACATTCATTTTACAGTGTATACAAATTGCACAACTCACAAGAAAAAGAGGGGGAAAATAAAAAGGGGAAAAAAAGGCAAATTCTGTTTTGGTTGTCCATTTGCTTTCTTCAAGTGTATTGCTTTGATATGTCCTAAACTGTGTTTCTTCTTCTTTGACACTGAAGAAGTGTACTTTTCTTTGATTAGAATGCAAAGAGGCTGTTTCTAAACAGAAATTATATATACTTGAAAGATCTTCTGAAAAGCAGTCATAAGTTTAGATTTACTTTTTTTACATATTAGGGAATTAGGGAAGTTAGAGGTTTCCCTGCTGTATGTGGTGATGCATTGGATTTCTTTTTTTAATTTTCATTTATTGCATGGTCCATTTGTGCTGTAGTGGAGATTGTAACGAATTCCCAAATAAAATAGAACTTGGAGAAAAATAGATCTCCCTCCATATGTATAGTACTTTCCTGAATTTGTATTTCAGGATCTACTTTACCATATTAAAAATAAACCCAAAATCGAGACCTTAACATTGTATTTTTACTTTGTGATGTAGTTAACTAGACAATCTCCATAATGTCAAGAGTGTCATTTTTTTGTTATGAAGACTAGATTATATTCAGTCAATACAGAATAAGGCTTGGGAGCTATATTCTGTGAAAAATGACCATATGTGATAGATCTTTACAGAATAAAATTCGCAGTGATACAATTGCTTACCTTTTCACAGTGACACTTATTAGAACTTATGAGAATCATAAGAGGTAATCTCCTAGAGGCAATGTAACTTTGTATTTGTTTGTTAGAGCACTGTGTATTATTGGGGAGATATGTAGTCTATCTTGTTTAGCTAAGACAGTGCTATACTTTGTGCCACAGTACCCTACTCAAGTTTTTATAAACATCTTACTTATGTTTTATGATTTTATGGCTTCACAAACAAAATGTTAGATCATTCTAAAACTTGAACAAAATGTTTTGACTATTTGGTGTTTTTCCTCTCTTTATTCTTCACTAACCTCATGCAGAATATGTGTATTTTTCTTCACTGAAATTCATCATCCACTATTTCATATAGGTGAAATATGAGAGTAAAAATAGTAGAGTTTTTAAGGCTTTTGTGTAGACTCAGGAGAGTCTTTCCTGCAATATCTAACTGAAAAGGTAATGAACTGTAAAATATGTTGAAATGATTGGGGATTAAAAATCTCTGGTGTGTAGTGACAGTACAATTATATTCCACAGTAAAGGTTTCTTATATTAACTGTAATAAATAAAACTTATTTTTTTTCACTGTGATTGGTTGTCACCACTGTAATGATAGCTTTGACCTTCTTCCTCTTCAAATGTCGTTAGCCTGTGACCAACTAGTCAGGATGCTATGGAATGAATTGAGATGGCTTTACATGAAGCCAGCTATTGAAGGGAAAAAAAAAAGGAATAAACACAAAAGTCTGTGTTGTAACTTTTGAGTCTTTTTGCTTTGCTGCCCCAGCACAACTAGTTTATTCTCATTTTCTCTCTTGCAACATGGTAATTTATCTTAAGATAGCTTTAACTCTAGCCACTATAGCTATCCATTTAGCTCTAACACATCTAGTTAGCATTTCTTAGCTTTCAGATTTATATATGCTTATAGCATGTTTCTCTGTCTATTTGAACAAAAGCAGCCCTGTTCATCAGTTTGTGGGAACTAGAGGAGGACAAAATAATTTGCAATTTCTTTGAGAAATTGTGATAGAGGAACACACAATACCCTTATTAATAAGTTTGGGTTGTGCATTACCAGGTGCAGGAAATAAGCGTCTGTTTTGACATTTCAAAAGGTAGACTGGTGTGTGAATACTCTAGAAATATTGAAGTATCATAGAATCATACTTGTGACTAGCCATAGTGCTTGATCAAAACTGTGTGTCCTTTGTTTTCCTTCTTACTCTCCCACCACCCCCACCTTCCGCCTTTTCCTCAAGCACTCTGTGTCTGGCCGGGACAGCAGGTGAGCAGCTGACCTATTCAGCTCTTCCTCTATGTGCTGTTCCTATATGCAATAACTGATTCTGCTGTTCCTGGAGTCTGAAAAGCATCATTCCTACAAGGAGTTTAGCTTCTTTTGGCTCGGGGAGCAAGGGGTACAGCTCATTTCAGTGTTGCAGCTCTAGGATCTCTACAGTAACGTCCCTCATCGACTGTCATTTTTGGGGGTAGTTATTTGTCTTAAAGGAAACCCTCCCAGGCGCATAAAAATAGGTGCATTTGTACTAATATTTGACAGTCTTTGTAAATATTATTGCTTTAGCTATCTTGTGTAATTACACAGCAGTGTGTCATTCAGCATTAATGATCTAGTGAGCAACTGTATTAGTACCTAAAGCCATCTAAATAATGATATTTCTACTCACTTAATGGGCACTCCTCGTATGACCAGTTACAAGAAATAAGAGAGCTCACTTGCTCTGAATTTATCTGAACCTTGAGATGGGAGAACTGAAAACTCCTTCACTTTATGAGAACTTTTGATTAGGATTTGGGTAGGTGGATAATGAAAGAGTGAAACATTGAAATGTGCCTAAATAACATGCTGTTACAAGCCTTATGATAGATTTGTGTTTGACTTAACAGCTTTTGGAACCTAATAAAAAGAACTTAATTGACAATTTCTTGAAATTGCTAAGAAAACCTAGTGATGTTGGTAGGGTATAATAAGGAGTTTTCTCATCACTGTCTTCAAGATTGAGCCTATACAAAAAAAAAAGGATTTATCTCTGTGGTAACTCTAAGTAATTGATATACAGACAAGGTTTGGTTCCAATTTGCCAGCAATAAAGTTGTAATAGGGTTTTCTCTGCAATTTTAGCCTTAATGTGCTCATTCCAAAGAGCGGTATTTTTCCAAGTGAACAAATAACATCAGTAAAGCTTACGATCAGTAATAGCCCCACACTGATGCTCGCATTAAACTTGTTAAATCAATTCACTAGACACTTTCTAAAGTGGACTGTCTGTTTACTTTGACTTGCACCCTGTGAGGATTATCCATCAGTTACATTTATTTGAATGATCTTTACATTTGAAATTTGTAATTGTTCATGCATGATTGTGGTTGCAAATCTGTCTTTTCATTTTTTGCAGCTTTATTTTTTTGTGACTCCTCATTTTTTTCGCCTTAGTTGTAGGAAGGACGTGGGTATTTAGTGACACAGTAGAATGCGTTGTATGTTTAGCCTTATCCAAATCCTAAATGAGCACTTTGCTGCATAATTATGGTGGCTTCTCTTGATAGTTATATATTTCATGTTGCTGTTTACTGAAGGTACCAATCCACTATGTGCAGTATTGTTCTTCTAGGATAAAAAAAATTAACATATAAATAATGTAGGATTACAGTATTTTGAAATAATTAGCAAAATGTGGTAAGTACTAAATGATTTATTGAAGATGTAATTTAGTCAGATTTGCTGCATAAGATATTAGAGTGCAAAAAGCCATACTGTACTCTGCAAGGAATCATTTTGTAGTTGGTTAATCTACCAACTAGGCTTCATTTTTCACTCAGAACAAACCTGGTATGCTCCTGCACGCTGCCTTTTGTCAGTAAACACAAAGAGAAATCTGAAGTAATCAATCTTTCTTATCAGTAGCATTCAGTGTGTTTACCTTTTATTTTATTCTTTGGCTCTATACAACTAGACTAATATAAAACAAAATGTAAGAGTTTAAAAGTTTGGAGTTGTTTGTCTGGTAGCTATGTACACATTTTAAAAGGTAGTGCAAAAACTAAATAATGGCATTACCTATTACATGCATTAAGGAAACGGAAAATGTTTTTTTGAAAGGACTGAGGTCCTGGAAAAAGAGTGGGTTGTGGGTAATGGCAAATTCCTGGATAAGAAAGCTCTACCTTGTGTTGGTAGCTAAAATCTGCATGGATTGTTATGATTATCTACCATTTTGTCACACTCGCAAGGCTGAATCCACATATGTAGGACACTGAAGAAAAACCTGCTGCCTAGGAAATGTTACAGCTGTCTCTTACATGCATCGCTTCCCTTCTTGGGGAAAATAATTCTTTACTTTTCCCTTAAGTATAAGTAAGTTTTTATAATGGACATGTGATATGGTTTTTGAAATGGTAGCCAGCTTGTTTATAAAAATATTCAGACATGTTGCATGGCAGAATACTCATCCTTTAAAAAAAATCATATTCCTCACATGTCCTTATTTCAGCTATCTATCTAATCTAACTCTATTTATCTATTTTTATGTGTTTTCAAGGAGGTAATTTGGCATAACTGGAAGTGGGTGATATGGAAGGAAATATCTCCTCTTCTCTGGAATATACCAAAAGTCTGTCAATACATAGTATTTTAGTATCATGAAGAAACAGCTGGAATTGCTGTACATATAAATAGTTCATCCAACTCAGCCAATTTCTTCCATTTCATTTGTTATTGTTTCACATTGGAACAATCTCGTCGCTTAAGCAACCCTTCTCTTCCCCCCCCCCCTTTTTTTCCTCTCTTTTATATTGAAAAATAAAAACACCCTCTGCCTCTTCCAGCCCCCACTGCTCTCACTCCAGAAATAATTTGATATTGCTATTTTCTGTAGAACAGAAACTCCAGAAATATACTCTCCAGAAAATCAGTATGTATATATAGAGCAAGCAATGTGTAATACAAAATCTTCTTAACACTTTGGTATCTTTAGTAGAAATTAAGAGGCACATCTTTGCCTTTTTATATTTAGTCAGTGTTGTTGTTTCAAGTGTAGATTCACAAATTTTTAATGTGGAAGGTGGAGAGAAGTAAGGCGATAACTTGTGATGGTTTCTTCTGACCTTCCTACTGCACAGCTTCAACTGAAGTAAAGTGCAGGTGATTAGAAATGTTGAAGTTGTAAGAAGCTTAGTGATAGATAGAAAACTTATATGCGACTCAGTTTAATTAGGGTAGAATAATAACATAATTTACATAGATTCTGTCCTGTTAGGTCACAATTGATTGACAATTACAGTATGTTGATGCATCTTGAAAGGTAGTTAGATGTTGGAACATTTTGACATATTTCAACTGTGTCTTCCCATTTGTGCTTTATTTGATGTGATGACAGCATTCTCAGTTTGGGAAATAAAGCCTAGAAGAACTGGCATGTGTAGTATCTCTGCCTTAACTAATACCTGGACCCAGCCTTGGACACTGGAATCCAGAATGGTCAGGGATGGGAACAGGGATGGCTCCATCTCTCAGAGGTGACTGTAGGCAAATCCATAGCACTGGATGGCATGCAGAAGGTGGGAGAGACCAATCCTTCCCCAGTCTGTGCCTGAAAACATCTACGATGGTGGTACAAATTAGTATTCCACCAACAACTTCATGAGCAATACAAATGGCATTGCTATTAAATATTTTATGCAACTAATAATCTTCCTAATCTGTGTGCTACTGTGTGTAACTTCAGTCTTCACAGTTTATGGTTGTTCTTCATTCTTGTAATTCCTAGGTAGTGGAGCTGTATATTTGGAACGGGTTGGTAGTAGAATGGTTGCAGAGGAGAAAATCACAAACAACATTTACTAGTAAGCAACTTAATATTACATTAAAAAGAGTGGAATATTAGTATTGTAAGCACTGTAACAAAGGCAATTGCCCTTAATCTGGAAAATGCTCCCCATGCACTAGAAGAGATGTTTCAGTGCTTACTGACTTTCCCGATTTATCTCGTTTAGTTACATATTCAACATTTATTTATGGCTAGGTCTCTGTTCAGAATTTAAATCCATCTGACTTGCCAGTATGTACTGTACATACACATACAATCTAGCAAAACTTTCAAGTGGGATTCAGATAATAATTTTTGGAAGTCTTTCAGGAATTAAATGAGCAGGAAGTATCTTTTTGGTGGGTGTATGTTTTCTTGCTAGCTCTTTTTTATTCTGGAAATTGAGTAGATGTCCCCATGTTAATACAGATAGCTAAAATAATTTTCCCTATGAATTGAGTATTTTAGCTAAGTCCATTGAGTGATGTCAAAGACATCAAAGCAGATGTTCTACTATAAATAATAATTATTAATTTTTATCTGTCTGTAAAGAGAGAGCAGCTTTGTTAGGTAATATTTGATCAAAAATTCATGGGCAATTTATGTTCTGTTATCAGCACCTGCTTTTTTATTTTATTTTATCTTTCAATGGAGAGTTCTCTGCCCTATCAATGGTTCTTCCTGAGCAGAAGTGGCCGACGAGCTGGCAGTACTGAAGCACACCAGTTCCATTAGCCAAGGGCCTATGAGGAAATGACGTAGTGAACATCACAGCCAACAGCCCTTGACTCGCCTCCCTGGTACACTTGGATGGGAGTGGAAACAACTTCCTGCATTAATTTGAAACATGTCTCAAACTGATGTACCTGAGTCTTTTGTGGGATGTCATTTTTGCTTTATCACCTCTGCTCAGTAAGGAATAAATAATTTAAGAAGCTTCTCCAACAATTCTAATAACTCTAATCTTGGTTTTAGATAGAGTACAAAGAGTTTCAATGTTTTTGTTTATTGGTAGTTTTTCCTCATTTCTGATTTTGTTCAGCTCTTTTGTAAGGATGAGGAAAAAGATAGGCTTAATCAAATACTTTTCCAACTGATTGAATGCATCTATCTAATTGACAAGTAGAGAAGCAGAAGTATTTGTTGCATAAAATGATTCAAGATTGAAAAATCATTATTTTTAAGAAACAACCCCTTTGATTTCCTAATAAAAGTAGGCCATGTGAATAATTACTTCCCACTAATTTCTAATAAAACTCTTACTGCAAAAATTGTCCTATTTGCTTTTTTATAAGTTTATCAAATGAGGAAAAAGTTTTGATGAGATGGTTTAACTTTGAAGTAGAAGGTATTGTAAGTGAGGTTTTACATAATTGTTGATTAGACAGTTATATCTACCCTAGGCCAGCCTGACGTACAGTGACCTGCTCAGAAGAATCCCCAGGTTGTTTCTTGAGGGTATTGTTTGCTTTTGTTTTGAATTGAAAGTTATAGTCATAATCTGTTTTTTTAAAAAACATTATTTACCTATCATCATTTTGTTGATTAATATTTAAGATTAAGTGTGAAAAGAAAGTGTAACTTTTGGTAAGAACAGCAGTTAATTAAAAGAATACATTTGCTCTTCTCAAGTTTATGTTTTGTTTAAGAGACGGAAAGCTGATGGCAAAGGTTCTTATGGGTAATATTGTTAGTATGTGCTTGGTTTATCTACTGCTAATAAAATATAAGTGCTAATAATTCTTGATTTACCCTATGAAGAAGTGCCCAGCTTAACTACGGTCATAACTGAACCCTTACATAATAAACATTGTTTTTATTATTTCCAGTTCAGTTGCCAGCATTCCAGAGTTTGAAAGTATGGCCCCATGTAACTGTTCTTCCACAAGTGTCTCTACTGCAGAGTTCTGGCAATTGTGTATTTGAAGATTATTATCAGAGGCCTAATTGCTGCCTGTAACCCTTGATTGGCTAAGAAACTGATTAATTTTGCCCCTTGGTCACAGTTAAAAGAAAAATATATCTAAAGAAAAATGAGTAACAGCAGCTGAATCATCCATTCTGTCTTGTGTGTGTTCTGTCTTCATTAATCTGATCCTTTTGTTCTTTTTTAAAATCATATTCTGTTAGGGCTTGTGCTGCCAATTTCTAAGGACACCGGTTCAGTGGCCATGTTGTATACTAATGGTTGCTTCAGAGAGAGCAAGGAGAGCTCAACTATTGCAAACCTGCGATGATATCCACAAGCCATTGATAATATGATGTTGACCATACCCCTTCTAAAGCAGCCATCCATCAGTGTAAGAAGGCACTGGTGCATCTCATTTTATGATATTGATGGGTGTGAAGGTCCATGACACCATTAAAGAGGTGTGCTGTCATGGTGTGAGGTGGTCATCGGCGAGCACAGACAGAGGCGTTCTGATGGAGAAATTTGCTCATGAGGGATAAAGACACAAAGAGAGGCAACTTCTGTATAATATTGTAGCATCTTGTGAGATGGGATGGTTTTGAGAGAGTAAAGTGGGATCAAAGTATGCTAGGTTGGAGCTAGAATGAGAAGATCATAAACTGCTTGTAAAATAATGGGAAGGGACATGATGAGTATGGGAAGGCTGCAGAGCGAGAACTCAGTAAGGACTGTAATAAGACAGGCAGAGATAGGGTCAGTGTGACAAGTGGAGGGTTTGGAAAAGGAAACTAGAAAGATATGTCAAAGAAGTGTTAGCAATAAGGTGGGACTGATGGAGAGTTGCAAAAAAGTGTGGGGAGGGAGGTCACATTGGTTTGGGTCAGTCTTCAGATGTAAGTCGATATTTACTTGTAAAGTATAAAAGTTAGTTGGGAAAACAGGCCAAGCAGATATTGATTTAAACCAAGAGCTGGTATGAGCTCTTAATATTGTTTTTCCCTTTGTTCACTATGGCATTAGAAGCTGAACTCCTTTATTTACTTACAGGTAGGTATGGTGCAGATCACTTTGATACAGGCTTTTAGGCTTGCTACCAGTGATCTGAAACTTGACCTGTGAAAACTGTCCTTTCTGGGCGTCAAAAGTAATATAGTTTTAAAAAGCAGTACAAGGCCTCTCTTAAGTTACCTGCCAATCATGCTAAACTGAAATGTTATTTGCGGTGGTTTTGGAATGTCGTTTAATAATTCCCAGAGGACAGAATTCAGACCGTGAAATACAGTTCACTTTGGACCTGAGGACAGAGCTGTGGTGTGGTTCTGAAGGTGAAAGCTGGTGTTTATATCCAGTAAGAATCATGGCCTAAAGCAATTCGTGAACTTGCTGGAAAATGTTACTAAGGAGGTGTAAACTGCTTTCAGTGTTTCTTTTTTCTTTTGCTTTCTGATGTAGATTGTTGTACAGCTGTTAAAGAATGTTAAAGTGCATGGTAGAAATAGTTCCATTTCAGAAGTATTTAAAAAATGACAGACTAGATAAGCACCTGACAACAAGCTTACAGTGAGGAATATTTAGTATTTCACTATTCCAGTTTTCTCACCAGACAGGTAGTTATTATGCATGTGCAATACAAAAACACAGCGGATTAGTTTTTATATTTCTCTTTTTTTGCTTAACACAGTGATTCTTTGGAAGAGAGGTGCCTGACTGTAAGTTTTAATACTTAAATTTGGTAGTGATTCATAACCATGCTTCAGAACATCTGACACTAAAAATAGTTACTAAGTTTCCAGTAAGCTCCAAATTAATAGCAATATGTTGTTAGAGAAGATTCTGTTGATATACCCTCCCTGCTTGCTTCCAACTTTTGTTTATGTTGAGAAAACTCAAAGATAAGAGTTAGATGTATTTTACTTGTCAAGTAGTTCCTTGGCTTTCATTTAATAAAATAACTTTTACACAGATGAAATTCCTCTGCTTCACTTCTGGGTCAATAACGTACAGTATTTCTTTACATGTCTGAACTTGAATTCATTAGAAACAAAAGGTATAACTAAGAGATCAATTATTTGCACTCATTTTCTTATTTTCTTTAGATTCATTACAAATGCAGATGGATTGAAGTGCAGTACATTTTAAAGCTGATTGATGGAGTTGCATGCTATTATCTGAAAGGTCATATTTTCATCTGATTTCCTTGGAATCTGCTGGATACACAACTTAAATGATTTCAGTCAAAACCAGTTGCATACTTAATGCACATTATTAATACATGTTATTTGATAACGCAAATTATTAAAAATAAATATATGTGATACAGTTAATGAATATAAAGGCTTTTGTCACTCTGCTTTAAACCTTAGTAGGAAAAACAAGATTGTAAAAGTAAATTCTAGTGAGTCGTAGTCTACTTGCAGCTCTCATGCAGTTTGACTGCACGCTCCATCCTGAAGCTATGTGAAACCCCAGGAAGCCCATCATGAGAGATAGTGTATGTTGGGTCAGTTGGGTGCTTTCCTAAACACCCATCTTGCACTGACATGGAGAAGTTGCTGACTGTTAGGTGTTCCTACAGATTGTCATTTCCACATCATGCTGAGGTGGCTTTTAGACATGCAATGATTAGGAGAGCTGGAAAGCTCACGGCTGCTCTAGTCTCAGGTAGATCTTAATGAAATATTCTCATATATCTGTTGTCAATAATATTACTTTCTTTTTTATATGACAGGATATGCAATTAAATATTAACTTGAAGGCATGTAACTAATGTTTCACTTTAGAAATGGTGCTTTCTCTGTCACTTAATTTCTCACCAGATAAACAGAGTAAACGGCTTGTAATCCAGAATTGCCATAGGCTCTCCTCAAAGAGCCAGGATATCTTATACAGTCCTTTTATAAATATTAAAGATTAAATACTTTGAGGATTAATTTAAAGACAAAAATGATAACTATTTCATAACAAGTATTTCTTTCAAGATTTGTATCAGCCTATCTTTAAGTAATTATCTACAAACATTGTCACATTTGAAAGGAGCACTTTGCTGAAATTTACAGTAGGTGTCTTCACCGATGGCATATGTAATATCCTTTCTAATTGCATTTATAGTAGGAGGGTAAATATTCTAGGGGATGGCCACTTGGCCTTCATCGTGATTCGAACTCAGTGTCACAAGTGCACTTGTAAAATCATTGCTTGCAGAAGTGCACGTGAGAACAGTGTACTCACCTGCACGTCTAAATAAAATAACGTTGTGTAGTAATATAGTAGTGTGGATGTCATCTGGATGCTTCTTGCAAGACAAAGTTTGCAAATAATGTCTTTTATTAAACTAGCTGATATGGTGAAAAAATAGATAGGCATACTAGCCCTTCAGGTCCATAAATGCACGCATTTTGGGGGAGCTTTTAGAAAGAAAACACTATCTTTGTGTGCATTTGTTGCATGTATATGACTGTAAAATACTGCTATATACATATAGTTTACCCATGTAGTTGACATTCATAATTGTGTGTGTATATAGAATGACTGCCAAAACTTGCTTAAATGCAATGCTTGAAATGTAGTACCTGGGGTAATGCTAAACAAAGACAATTTTCTCTCTTTTTATTTTTATCAAAATGAAAGGAAATTAATAGCTCCAACATAAGGACCTTATTTTCTGGCCTTGAAGGTTTCTGAAAACTGTCTGTGCACTTTAACTTATTTAAATGTCATTAGTTTATGGCCTGCAATATTCAACAGTTTAAAGTTCCTAATTAGAGTAATCATTACGAATATGTATGTGAGAGGATGACCAGTTTTCATGAGCTTTCTATAATGTGGCAGCAGGTCAAAACAGATTATCTACCATACTTCTAAAGTTCAGTATGGTCATTTAATTAATTGTGTGGAATGCTGACTAAAGTGTTAGACCTGTGAAATCAAAGAACTTTTTGTCTCCTGCACCAACTTTTGGTCTTTGTAAAAGTCTCAGTTGCTTATACCATTAGATATATTCTAAAAGTAACACACGTAGTCTGTCGTGAATCCCAACCTTTGCACATTTTTGCTCAAGATCAGCTTATTTTTTCAGTAACCAGGAAATTAGTTCTGTTTTGGGAATACCATAGGTGCTGTTTTTTTATTGATTGGTTAAAGCACACCTGGAAAATGGATATTCTGAGAACTACCGTTTTCCAGCAATGCCTCTAGTTGCTTCCTGCTTTTGAACAAAAATATTTATACAGAATTGCTTGATTAAAAAAATAATCCATTGTTGTTCATTCTACCATCTGTTTTTGCACTTACAAGAGTACCATTAGCATAATTAAATTAGCACTTTTTTCTCCCAGTCTTTCTTACATTGCCATGTACTCCAACTTATTTATACAATTTTAAGTGAGGATGCATTTTATAGTTAAATCGTGAAATCGAGTTGATGATGTCGCTTGTTAAAATTCTATCTTAAAGCACTGTCTTCAAGTTCTGAATTACTTTGGGGGTATAGTAGTGTTTAATTTAAAATCATACAAACCTGTTCTTTTACAAGCTTTAAAATATTGATGACGATACTGGGGAGCAGACATCTAACTAGAGCAGTAAGCAAATAATTTTAAAGGAGTACACATTGATGGTGCCGGTCACTTTTTAAATTTTGCCTGATATGTTTATGCAGTGGCAATGTGCTCATTGTCCCTATGTAGTTTAAATAGTAATTTAAAAAAAAAAATCTTAATCTGCAGCTAGGATGGCTGATAAAGGGTAGTAGAAGGGACATTTTCACCATTACTTGAACACAATATGATTCTCCGCTTGCTTTTTTACACATTTCACATCCAGAAATTGCATCACCTCTTCTGCTACAGAATGACTCTCAAAGGAAACAATAATTGTTGAACTGCATATATGCAATTTTCAGCAAGAATTGAAGAAAATTATGCATTTAATTAACCAAATCCTAATTTTTTAGGAATCCTTGGGTGTCCAATGTCTGTGTGTCCAATGACTCTTAACTAAAGACAAGGAGTATGTGCCGTAGGTGATGTGAAATAACAAGGAGCAGTTTTCTGTTTTAAAGGTCATGAAGGCTTCTTAAGCATATAATGTTTTGTGTGTGTGGTCTGTGCATACACGTATGAACTCTATTTTGCACAGACCACCCCATTTCTAATTAGGTATTTAGTTTCTGTATCACTGAATTTCATTGGAATCAGGCTGTCAGATTTCACTTAGATCTGTGTTGTCTTGGAGACAAATGATTTAATAAACTAATTCAAATAATTAAAATAATTCTTTTCCGTCTTTGCTGCTTCTTCTGAGAGCACATCTGTACTGAACAAGTGCTGAGTCAGTAGATATAGTATATAAATAATCTATCCACAGCAGTATGGAGCTTTGAGACATGATCATTAAACCAATGCGTTCCTCACTATAACATGCAATATGGCCCCAATCTTTATCCCCCTTCTTCAGAGTCTTCTGCTGCATTCATCTGCAGTTCCTGCCCGCAGCTGCCTGAGCACTGGGGTGAAGGAGCCTCCCTGTTCTCTGTGCTGCCAGGGCAAGCAGAGGGGCCTGCTTCTTAGGCCTGGATTATGGAAACCAGAAGAGGAAACCCAGGTGCTAACAAAGATTATCTGGGGTTTATGAAAACTGGCAGAAAACTAGATCTGTATAGCAGCTTGCGAAACACTTGATTTATTTATAGTTTTTTCCTGTGCTGGAATCATCTTACTACATGCTTTCTTACATAGCTCTTTGCAGGTTTTGTTTAATTTATTTTTGCTTAAATGAAGAACAGATTTCCTGGAAGGAGATTCTGTCTTGCTGTTATGGGGTTTTATAGAGTTGTGGTTCCTCTAGAACCTATATTACTTACCTCTTAGCAGCTGCTGGAGCATGTATTCATAGCCACAAATGACAGTGAGTGAAAATTCAGTATTCTGTTAACTATTAAAGAAAGCTCCCGTTAAGGAGCCATCATTGTGTCCCTTCTGTGTTAATCTGTAGTGTGTTTTGTGTAAAGGTAATTTGTTCACGATAGATATGTTACCTAGTGTTTAAGACATTGGCAACATATGAAACAATATCTGTCAGCTTTGATGGAGAAAACATGGGTAGTAACTTTGGCAGTGAGCAAGCAATGGTGAAGGAGTATTATCAGTATAGATGTTAAAGCAGGAAATTCTAGCTCTGTCTGACAATCTCTTTCTCCTTCAGCACTCAATTTTGCATTGCTTTATTCCTCTGCTTAAAATTTTATAATGAAATACGTGTCTTCTATTTGCATAGACATTAAAATACAATACAGCTGCTCACTTAAACACTGAATATTTCAGTTACACAAAATAGTCTCAAATTTTAAGAGAAATTTTGCATCAAGGTGGAATATCTAGGCCAAGATAACAAAACTTGATGTAAATCCTGATATAAAATTCCTCTTTAAATTATTAGTCTGATAAATAGTACTTCTTGCAGAACTGTGGTCTCCATTCTCTTGTATGCTCCCCCAAATTACAGCGAGTCACTGTTGAGAATATTTACAGTGGAAGTTTCTTTCTTTACACAGGCATTCAGTGTCTTTAAGCCCTGAAATGCGGTTTTAGCAGTCTAATATAGGTGTGTTTTGAAAATCTTGCTTCTAAACAACTTTTCTTGCAGTATGATGGGTATTTCTTCAAGGTTTGCTCTTTGAACGCTTATCAAGCTCTCTGGTCACTGAGGCTTTTGCATTCTTATGAAACCAGTGCCAGAGGTGGTGGTGATGTGTGACACTGTGGTGCACTTCTGGGTGGGAGTTGGTGATAAGTGGAAATAATAATGCTGCAAATCTATTGAGAAATGTTAGTGTCTAACCTGATAGAGTTGCAACAAAGCATAACAAGCAAACAAGTAAGCCCATTCTAGGTTCAGGTAATAAACATTGCAGCTGAAGGAGGAAAAAAATTGGGATTAGATGGGAAAGACCATTATTGCATCAAAATGATGCATCTGCGAGCTCCTTTCATGAGTGTTTTATGACTAGGCAAACACATTTTCGTGTTGGCTTCTGCAGTAAATGTTTCTCCTTTATTACTTGATAGCCACTTAGAATTTAGCCTGATTTTTAACAGTGCTAACATACAGTACTAGGAAAATTTATTTGAATAAAATAAAGCTACATTCTTCTAAACTGGAGTCATAATATTAATACTTAAAATACACAGCAACATGCTGGGAAAATGGGATAGTTATTTAGATATATTATAAAATGTATCCCACTACTTTGATGTGATTCACTACTATTTCACCAAACCAATTTAACAGTCTCCTGTGGAGAGGGAATAGTGCAATTAAAATTAGTAACAGAGATTTTCACATTCATATATCTAATTCAGGGATGGGTGATAATGAATTAAATACTTTTTCCTTCTTCTGAAGTCAAATCAGTATTAAATGAATCTGAGCTAGAATTCGTATTTAAAGAGTGTGCCTGTGTGCAGTTACAGCATCTGGAGACACATTTTCACATGAGATATAGGTGTTCCAGCTCAGGCTTGCATGTTAGTTGTCTGTTTTGTTTCATTGGTTTTTCTGAAAATTATGTGAATGTGTAACAGCAATTGCTAAAAAGTTAAATCACTTTACAGTATGCTGTGCTCCCAGAAACCAAGAACTTCCTGGGAAGAGAGCTGCTGTCATTAAATTTGCCTTGGACAAAAATTAAGGAAGGTAGAGCAAAAGATTGATAGCCTTGGGAACAACGGTCTCTAGGCACTTGTTAATCAGACATTGGAAAACCCAATAGATAATCCTCCAGGGTGAAGTGGCTAAATTTGTTTGTAGACATTATGAATAAGAAGCGGTTCTCAACTCATTACAAAGCAGCATAAAAAAATAACAAGGGCATGCTGTTGTCTATGTATGATATTACTTGGAAAAAAACCCCAAAACACCAAACCTCAAGCTTCCTCCTGGTACTTCCCATAATTAGTCAAGGAAATTGGATATCACTTCTTAAGAAACAAGTCAGTGTAGCAAGAGTCACATTAACACTTCATCTAACCACAGATTAAGTAATAGTTGTATTAGTAGAGGTCTACTGGTAAGTTAATATCTTTGATGACTCCTGCTGCATCACTGAATCTGCAATATATGTGATCACTTTTGTTGCTCAGTAAAAGCTTTTAAATAAGCAAACGAACAAACAAACCCATGCCCCTGTGCTGACTGCACTTGCACTTGCAGATGGTATGTAAATACTGAAAAATGTAAATTACCCATTCTTTAGAGACCTGACCAGTAATGGGGCTGATGAAGAACAGGAATCAAAACAACTGTGAGTTTAAGGTAGATTTTTTTTTTGTGCAGTGTTACTATGTTATTTTGAAGGCATTTTGCACTAGTTCCTGCATGTTGCTTGTCACATTGCGGCTGAACAGCAGTATCTTCCATGCACGTTAGCTCTATTACTTGTGTGAAGAGATCACCACTTCATAGGAGAAATAATTTATTAGATTTTACTTCTAAAATATAAATTGTAAATGTATTACAGACTTGACAATGTACATGCCTTTAAATGCCTTAAAGATGGAAGCTAGCACTGTACCCTGTGTATTGATTGCTGACTTTTTTAAGGTAAAAGAAGTTCTGGGACATACTCTGAACGTGAGGAAAGGCTTATGTTTTGCCCAGATTAAAAAAAAAATACATCATAAAGTAGGCTAATTCATTAAATCTAAACTTATTTGACTCATCTCAGTTCAAAAGGTATAACTTACTACTGTATAACTGTGCCTTGCGCTGTGCTGATTGCTAAGTGACTATTTTAGTCACCAAACTGGCTTGCATACTCGTATTTGCAGAAGAGAAGTGAAAACTGAGGTGTCTGTGCGTTTCAGTTAAGCACAAGGATAAGCGATAGAAAAGGGCTTGCTGCAGTTCTGTGAAAAATTGCTGTGAGACAGTGTGTTGCAAAGCGAGTATGTGATTTAGGCACTGGAAATGTTTTATAGATGTTTGTCCTTTTAAAATGGAAGACCCCAGGTTTCGTGTGTTCCCATAACTCAGATTTGTTTAGTAGCACCAAGGAATATGGTTGAGATTCCACCAAAAAAGTAAGTTAATGAAACAAAACAGCATGTTTTAGGTGGTATAAATGAGCCAGCTAAGAAATGAGATGACATCCAGTGTCCCATGCGTCCGTGTACCGCACCGGCACTGTGCGAGGCCTGAGCATTTCGTAACATCAGTGTTTCCCATTTACCTGCAATGTTGCCCTGAGGTTCTTGGAACTTTAAGTGCAGTAAGTTTTCTTTTCTCCATCCCTTTCTTGTCTTCCCATCACGAAGGTGATAAATCATAGTGACCCTCCTTGTAGTAAAGAAAAATGGGCAAGTCTTTATGCAGCTTCTGTCAATGCCATCCTTTCACACTGCTGGAAGAGGTCACCAAGATCAAATATAGACATCTCCCTCTAGAGTGAAGCATATGACCTTGACCTCTTTCCCAGCCCCTGCCAACCCATCAATAGCCAGTTTTAGGATACAGTCAGGCTGCAGTTACTGCAAGCCTTACATTGAAGGGGAGCTTTGAGCTTATGAGTGAACATTTATGTCAGCTGGAAAAGGCTTTAAATCCAATTATACTTCTGTGGTTTGCAGTCAGACGCTTTGAGTCTTGGTGAAGCTCAGTTCTGTGTGTGTTTTGTGAGAGAGCTGCTGGATCTCTTTGGGGCTTGTATAGTTTGGCTTCCTTGACTCTGCCTGTGTAGCAGAAACAAGGTTTTCTTACTGTATTTTGACCATTCGGTAGCCTTGCACAAAGGAGGCAGAAAGGATTTGCCCTAAATTCCTGCGGTCATTTGTCTCATTGCTGATCTACAACCTCTCTTTTGGTTCTATTAAAAGTGGAATTCTTTTAAAAGTCTCTTTTTTCCTATGCTCGTGTTCACTTCAGACAGACATCCACAAGACCTTTTCATTGCACTCACGTGAGCAGCAATACACAGAAGTGGTGCAAGAAATTAAACAAAGTATGCAGTCTGGTTCAGTGACTCATTAATTTAAGGCAGTCTATTTATTGCCTAATTTGCTTGCTTCAACTATTTTTTAATTCAAGGTATCTCTCTTGTATTGTAATTTACTGACAACAATGTCAATTTTTACACATCTGTATTCCAGCAAAAGAATTATCGTAAAGCACAATTCATTGTGTAAACAGTAATACTTACGGCAGTCCATTTGCTTGAATACATTAGAGTCCATTAAAAAAGGACTATTTAAAAATGTGACTTTCTGCTTATTTCCTACCTTTTGATTGTCATTGTTTGCTCAGTTATAAAGTGGTTTGTTGACACCAAATATTTTAATAATTCCTTTCCAAGTCCTTGTGCCTATGCCTTTGAGATGCTGCTATAGTAATTAAACTGTCTTTTAGTTGAAATGCTTGCGAAGCGTCCAGTTCTGCGCCTGGCAGCTGGTGATGCATTATAGAGACATTGAGCTAATCGATTAAAACCGCAGAGACATGGGAGTTGTCTGACAGCACTGTACCAGGATGAAATTAGTTGGAATTGCATGGTGAAATTAAGGGGAATGCAGGTGATTGCCGCTCTTCTGGGAGAATCCTGGGTGAGAGGGACACTGTGCACTGATCCCTGTGTAATTAGGACAGCCATGTTTTAACAGTATTTCTAAAGTATTAAAATGGACTGGGTAAATCAGCAGGGTTGTTTCCTGTGAACTTGGCATTCATCCACTGTGACTGAAATAACATGAAATTTTTCGGCTGCTAGGAAATGTGAAATTGGACTAATTGTTGTCTAACTAGTCTGTTAGTGTGTTAGACTGCAGCAGGTCAGGACTGCAGATACTGTATGCTTTCAGGTCTAGCATTGGAGTTTAAGGGATGCGGCTATATGTACAGGTTAAATTACACGGAGTTTATGGTAGAATATTTATTGGAATAAAGACAATACAAATACGAACACAAATTGAATCACAGTCCATAAAGGCAGCTTGGATATGCAAGTTTGTAAAACTGCCTAATGGGTCTGCTTTGAAATATTCCAGATGATACTCGAAGAAGCAGTCCTAATTCTAGGCAGTCTATGTAGAGACATTCCTTTTCATTTGGAACTTGCTCTAGACAAATGCTAAGAAACCCATAAAATTAATTTCCAGAAAAATCATGGTTAGCTTTTCTAGCTAAATCGATCAAACTTCCATTCTGTTTCATATTACTCTGATAATTGTTCTAAGCAGTGCTGGGCATAAAGGAATCCACTTTCAACTGCAATTGTGGAGACTGTACTGCCCTCCTAGCTGTAGCACTGGTGTCCTCCAAAGGCTTCTCCCCTGGAGCAAGGCAACTTTTTTCCCCTCCCTTCCTCTCCTGCAGCCCTGCTCCTCCAGAGCCTGGTGGCAGCAGAGGGTGATGCTCTGTCTGGAATTTGGGAGCCAGGTCTGACTGGTGGATTCCAGCTGCTGGATTTCATGGGTGTTAATGCAAGGGGAGCTGATTATAGTGGAGTTAAACTTCCATCAGAGTAATGCAGTACTGTAAAGAAGAGTTGCCTCTGCATCAGCAGAAGGGAGATTATTTGGCAGTCAAACCAATACTGTATACAAAGACAGAAATAGTAGAATTCAGCAGAGGCTTAATTCAATGTGAATGTGTCTCCTGAATAAAATAAAACCCAAACAGCAGGATCCCTTAGCAAGTACATGGACGTGCTCATGGGGCAGGGCCAGTGATCTGCCTCTCTGTCAGCCTTTGAGCACTGGTTCCTGATGAGACTGGTACTCAGGGGCCAAACGCTGTGTTCAGGATCTAGGCTAGAATAACTTCTAGGAAATGCCTCTCCTATCACTCTGAATCTGGGAGTTCATGGCCATAGTTTTTGCCCTGTGTTTTTCTTCTATTCAGCCTAAGTAGTCAGGTCAAATACCTACTGAACTCACACTTAACATTGCTTATGATATAAAGATATGTTTTATTTTTACAGCTATATTGACCACATCTGTTTTAAAAGCAAAAGCTACAACATGTTCAGGAGAACATTTATGTAAGCAGTGGGAATGTACAGACTGCACTTCTCATTTTTCCCCCCTTTTAATCACAATGTTCTGCTGTACACATATGCACAGAGCATACCTCTCCACTCTCTGGTCACAGTGAAATAACAATTTCATTCACCCTGAGTATATCTTTGTCTTCCATGATAAGAAGTACCAGTAACTGGAATAGCAATTTGGCACTGGAAAGGGAATTCGGTATCATCAAGCAGTATGTATGTCATACGTTTTTGCTATAAGATGCAGTACTGGCATGCAGTAAAACTCCAAGACCCCCCTTATCTCCCAAAATTTCTTTGTCTACTACTAAAGAAATCCATTGGATTATTTCTGGAAATCTACCATTTGTAAAGCCATTCTTTCTTCACTTGAACATTTGCCTGTAAACCAAGAGTGGCACATAAGATTTAAAAAAAAACACTGTGGAGTTGTTCTTAATAAGCCTAGTTATGCATCAGTTCAATAAATTTTGTGTTGAAGTATTTAATACCTATGACTCTCTTAAAAGGTGCAACAGGAAGAGAGGTGTTTGTAAAAATGTGCCACTGGAGACTACTGGCTAATTTTAACTTATGAAACTTAGTGCAGCTCTAATAATGAAGTCGTACCTAGTGCCTGTAGACTTAGTTTGGATTTTCATGCTTTCAGACTTGGCCAAATTTTGGTTTTTATTTCTTTTGTCAGATTATAGTATCATTTGGCATACTTGTTCTTGTACGTTTTACAAATATCAAAACTACATGCTTTAATGAATCTGTTCTTTAGCTTCGATTCCTGTTCAAAAAACACTGGGAAACTTTCTTAAAAGATACTCCTAGAAGAACATGCTTAAATATTTCTGTGTGAAAAGCCAAGCAGGTTAAAAAAAAAAAGCAGTGGGAAACAGTTTTGGATGAGAACCTTACCTATGATCTTGCCAAAAGCAGAAGTCTCACTTCCATCAGCTGATTGCCCATGTTTTCAGCTCTTATAGGCATGATGGTGAAGAGGAAAACTCTACATTTCAGTAAATCATCTGGAAATGATAGGGATTGGGAAATGCCTCAGATTTTTTAGGACAATGATTATCTGGTCATTATTTTAATTGCTTATTTCTTGATAACAAGTTTGGAATGCAAAACAATTTTTGAATGCTTGGAAACATGATAGTTTAACAGAAGCCAGTAGAGGCCTAATCAGAACCAGACTGTAAGTTTTAAACAAGGAAACCTAAAAAATATCTCTCAAACTAGAAAAGTCAGAGTTGTACTCAAAACATTCATGAAAGGCTTAACTGTAAATGGACCCAAATATGTGTGATGAGGTAATGAAATGCTAAAATGGTGATAGAACATCTTTTCTTCCTGTGCCTGAATTTAGCCCTTTGATAGAGCACAGATCGAGCACTGATTAAAATAACAAAACAAACAAAAAACCCAACACAAAACCACCAACAAAAAACCGTTCTAGAACTTTTTAAAGGGTATTACTTAAAACCTCTGAACTATTGTATTGAAGCCCTGATGAACATGTGTTAATATATCCAAGCCACTTACAAAAGGAAAATGTCACACACGTTTTCAGTGAAACGACTGTTTCATGCATGTAAGGTGCATTGGAAATACTTTGATGTAATTCAGATATTTGGAATACTTTTTAAATAAAGCTGGGAAAGATTATTGATGTTTCATTTGCCGATGTCCTCGCTTTATTTCTCTTAAGTATATTTTAATGTGAGGTTTAAATGTTGTGTTTACATCTCACCATTCTGGCATGTAAGTTTCCATTCATATTTTTTATGATACTAAAAATGTTGCATGTAGCACATGTCCCTTTGAACTTTTCAGATCTCCATTTCCATACACTTCCCAACCCCATAAGCAAATGATCAGGGACATCTGTAGCCAGCACCATTCTAGCCTTTGAATTAGCAGCTCACTAATTTCAGCTTGTGTGCAAAACCGAGGTGTGTAACCTTCTCTGAAGCAGCACTGTCAGTGGTCCCCATCCCCACAGCCAATCTTGTTCTTCTGGAGCTGGATTCTGTAATCTACTGAGCATGACGGGCTGCCTTTAATTCATATGCTTAAACATGCAGTCTCAGATGGTTGTGGTCTAATGGTAGAGCATTTGCGGGCTTGCGTATGCTTGTGTGCCAGGTCACATCTCTCACCTGCCAAATGCAGCACTTGAAGGATGTGCCAGGGTGGGATGCTTTGCTTTTGCCTTTGTTTCATTTTCTTCTGCCTTTCCACTTGCACGCTCCTTTGGTTCGGTTTTACCCTGCAGGGCAGGCAGATTTCACACAAATAAGCTATGCAAACAAGATAGGTGTTCACTTTGTTCTCCACACTGTGAAAAAAACAGTTATCACAGTTGTTTAACACTTATTTTTTTCCCCAAAATAGACCAAATTTCCTTTATTGACCATTTTCTGAATTTAATTCCAGGCATGTTCAATTGCTGTTATTTTTAGTTACCTTCCTGCTCATGGAAGTGACAGATGATAGACACTACATTTCCAAATGCATAGAAGTTGGTGAGGGTTTTTGAGGCAGGACACATTTCTGGTTGTATTTTCTCATCACTGCTGTCGTTTTCTCCTGTTATCTTCCATCCAAATGGTGCCAAATTTAGAGCTGTATGTACATTTTCCCAGGCAGAGTATGCGGTGCAAAGGGAAATCCAAATTCTATGTATGTCTCACCAGGGAAGAAAGCTTTTAAAGATTTCATTGTGAGATAAGGATGTGCATCTAAAAGGACTTTATAGCGGAAGGAATATCAGCTCCCAATGGTCTAGAGGCCTATTCAACCAGGGCAGGTGCCTCCTCATGAGTGGAGAGAGTGATTGACTGTACCAGACTTCCCTCTGGAATCAATTCATGTTCCTAGGTACCATTATAGCATGAATGTGAGGCATTCCAGCTGAAGCTAATTAGGATACTTAGGTATATCTTAGAGTTGTAATTTTCTTTCATCTTAATTTTCTGTGCAGTGACTTTTAAACTCGGCTTTTTACAACCTTCTGACTATGGTTGTAGGACTAAGACACTGAAAGAGACTGTTACTAGGATATCAGCCGTTGTCACCTTGGAATGATCACAGAGCTACTGAGAATTGAAGTAAATGCAGAAAGAACATTGCAATGAAAATACACTTTCTATTTCTGCCACAACATCAGTAATGCTTCCTTCGATGCCAAATAGTATCTAAGCATGGGTTACATTCTGAACTAAGGTATGGAGGTAAACCTGTAAATTTTGTTGTCTAATTGTTTAAAACTAACAATGTAATGACAGAATGTTGCCTTAAAGGAAACTGCAACCAAACATGCAACTTTTTATTTAAAGGGTAGCTATATGAGTAGGTCAAATTATTGTGCTAACTATATCAGTAATGCAGTTAAAAGTCACAAACAGTGCAACACAGACTCTGTAGTTGAAAAATTTCCCATTGTCTTTTTCTCATTAAAACATTCTAGATTTAAAAAAAACCACTCCTGATAGGTGAATTAATTAACCAGTGTGCTAACGGTACATTTTGAAGAAATATATTTAGTCAAATCAAATTTGCTGCTGCCGATCCCAGGCATCAGTTTTGCTTGCTTTAACAACACTACCAAACATTGCTGTGAGAAAGTAAGCCTTTGTAGTCTTTGTTTATTTTCTCATTGTTTTTTTCCCCTTGAAGCAATTCCTGTAGGCCTATGGATGGAGAGGCGTTTATTTTGAAACATTACATGAAATTATTTGCCCTTCCAACATGCCTGAGCTCAAGATGTCATTACAAAGGCCAAAAGGGTTTGTCTATATGGACCTAATTAATTAAAAATGGAAGTTAGAAAGGTTAGGTAGTCATTTATTAGAAGATATAAAAGCATAAAATCAGACTCTATTATGTGATGTTTCACTTTTTTCTTCTAGCTGAAGAATTATCAAATTAAATTTGAACAGAAAAAGAAAATAGAAAAGCCTGATCATGCAAGAGTAGCCTGATATCTTTCTAATCAGAGAACTTTTGTTTTGGGGGAGGAAAAAACCTAACTACGTACCCATAGTCTTTTGGGAGCTTAATTTGCTCTAGTGCCATATCAGAAATTATTTATTCAACCAAAAAGTATAGGTGTCAGCATAAGAATTGCTAGTTTGTGGAGTGGGTAAGGAAATAAAGTCAGTGAGATGGCAGCAAAAGGGAGCTTTCTAACAGGAGAGATGATTTTGAGGAACTTCTCAGGATCTGAAAGAAGTTGACCGGTGACAGAAAACTAAGAGAAAGAAGCAGTCATGGCTGAATAATTTTGAGGACTAGAGTAACAGAAATGGAATGAAATTGCATAGCAGAAAGTGCAAAATGATGCACCTGGGGACTAACAGGACTAAATTCTCTTAAAGCAAGGAATTCCACCAAATAGAAATGACTGAAACAGAGAAATTGATCCTAAAGAGCCTAAAAGGCACCACTGCATTGCAATGTAATTGCAAAGTCAAATGTAATCCTAAGGCTGGAATGCTGTTTCCAGTGGAGATTGGATGGTGCTGGTAGAGCTGTAGAAGGGAATGTTTTAAATGAAGTTCTATTAAATACTGGCAACCAGTGGCCGGATACCAGTTGTGTTACCAGCCAAAGGCTATTGTGCTTCTTGCTCCAGAGATTCATTCTGCCTCCAGGGTATGTGCCCTGTCTCAGAGTGTTGTATTGGCAAACTCGGTGCAAGCATATATGCCATTTATGCTCAGTACAGAAATGAAATGAGACATGGAAAGGTTTTACTGAAGGTTATAGAGCTCTGGTGTGAAGGTACCACACTGCTTCCAAGGAGGAGCTGTCCCTGTTGGGCTGGGCACAGTCTCCTGTGAGAAGGAAAGGAAAATTCAAAGTGTGAAAAATGCAGATAAAGGATCATCAGGAGAATAGCTTGTTTATCTGTGGATAGGAAGGATGTAAGTCCTGGAAATTTGGGGAAATTTGGATGGAAATTAGATATAACTAGCAAAAAGAAGGCTTGGAGGTGATATGATTGCTCTCCATGGGGTGCATAGAATGCCAGGGACCCAGGAAAACATTTTAATTTGGAGGATCATGTAGTTCCATGAAAAGTTTGGTATTAACTGGCCACAAATAAATTTAAGCTGGAAATATAATGGAAGACATCCAGCTGCTAAAGTAATCAGGACCTGAAAGAGCTACGGCAAAAGGGGCAAAACATGAAGCGCTCTTCAGAGGGCAGTCAATATGCTTATGAAAAGATATATGATGATTTGTGCAAATAGATTGCCAAACTCGATGAACAAGGAAGTCCTTCCTACTCTTTATCCCTTGATTCCCAAGACATTTAAAAAGTGAAAAAAAAAATGTTGACCACCTCTGAGATGATTTCAAATAATTTTTTGGTCATAAGAAAGTCTAGGTTCCCTTCCTGAATTCCCCTGTTTCTGTACATGTAAAGTGCAGAGCAGTTTCTAGAAATGATGTCTCATTGTGTCTTGTAACATGCAGCAACTTTGCGATATGAATTAATGTCATCTACAGGGCGAGCAGAGAACCTCCAGTCACATCCCGTGTTGAAGTGCAGGGTGGGCTCGAACCCCAAAGCCAGAGGGGGAACACACAGCGTCTGTGCTTAATTCACAAGACATCCTAGCCCCCAGTTTTATAGTCTGAAAGAATCTCGACTTCTGTTTAGATAAGAGATGAGGATGCTGTAAGGAGAGAAGCATTATTATGATATGATAGCTCAGATGCTGCCACTGCATGTGCTGAGATTTTTAAATTTAGTCCCTCAGCCGTGGTAGGGTAGAACAGCATGTCTACAGAATGAAAGATCTCAGTCTTTTCAGGCTGACTGTTTGTCAGTGTGCATTTAAGAAGTTTGTTGAACGTGGAGTGTTTTAGGTGAGTGAAAGTATAAATGATCAATATGGTAATAACACCCTGATTACTTTAATGGTATATGTAATCTTATTACTACTTCCTCTGTTATATATTTCTTGTTACTTGTAGTTACCTGTATACTTATACTAATGAAGGAGTCAACACACTTTTCACTGCTCTCGTATTCCTGCGATATTTAACTTCCTGTGCAGGTACTAGCTGTCAATCAAGACTAATCAAACTGGCACAGTTAACATAATACATCATAAAATTTCACAGTAATGTCAACCTGTAATTCTGTCAATCTGGTTAAAGGAAATGGGCTAAAAACAATATTGTCATTTTGTTATAACACAGGGAAACAAAATTTTAGAATAATATTTTTACTGTCTGCTGTAAATAGATTGTGTACAGGTTTCAAGAACAGCAGTGGTTTCCTTTAGGATTGAATTGGTCAAATATCCAGACTTTTGAATCATTATCTTTCACTTTTCTTAATTCTCAGATATTTTTAGTGTATCCTGAAAAGGATTGGGGTGCTGTAGTTCTCCCTGCACTGTGACACTGGAGATGTCAAGGAGGAAGAGAGAAAGGGGGCATGAGTTTATTCTGTCCATATGTCACCGCAAGGGGATGTTTTATGATGGAACTGGCCAAGGTTGGTTGGACAGTAACATCTGGGAAAGAGGGTTCCCAGCTCTGCTGTTACCTATGTTTATATCACTTGTGTACTAGTAGTAAAGGAAGCTCCTAACAAGAAAACTAAACGAAAAGAGATGTAGTAATATTCAGTTTATACGCATGGGAACAGAAAAGTGCAGTCTGGCTATTTGCATGGCACAGCACAGAAATGTAGGCAGAAGATGTAAGGCTTCAGTGTCTTTCTACTTAGGAGATTATGATTTGCAGACCATTGCAATTTTTTGGTAAGCATGCAAGCCCTTGTCTTGACAAGGTTAAGTCTGTTGACAATAGCTTGCTTTTCAAAGTTGCCTTTGGCAAAACTCTTACAAATAATTTAATACTACTGAGTTGTCAACAAGATATATCCATTCAATGTTATTAAAATGTATCAAAATGCACAAGTAGCCCTGTTAAAACGAATGGGGTTTCTCATGAAGTAAAATATTAATTGGGCCCAACAGGTGTTACAGAAGTCTTTGTGGGCATAGCTTGTTCAAGAATGTTTGCAGCATATCCTTCTGTGATGATCTTTATTTGCCTGAAGTAATTGATCATAAGAGGTTTCATGTGTGGAGGAAGGAACATCTTTGGAAGCATCAGGCAGATATCTCTCTCCTCCTAGAAGCTGATTTTCTTTGAAATACAGAGCTTTGTATAATGAATCACCTAGGTCAGGTGGGCTTTGTCAGGTGATGACATGTATGTTTGTAAACCAGGGAAAGTTTGAAGGGAAGTTTATGTGAGTTGGATGTTTAATGATGAAGAATCTTAGGTGTAGGTACAGAAGCTAGAGGAGAAAGGATGATAAATGAACCTGAGAGATCTATAAATGAAACATAGGTCTTGATGCAGAAAGTAATAAAAACAATGAAGACTAGGAATATAAGATGAGAATATGGTGTTTGAAAAAGGCAGTATTAACAATTAGATGCTAATTTAAAACAAAAAGGGCAAAAGCAGAAGCAAGCAATTTTTTAAGTACTAATCATCATGCCTGGGCACACCATCTGTGGGACTGCATGAGACTAAATAGGGTTTGCAGAAAGAGAAGAGAAGAGAAGAAGAATGGAAACTGAATTCACTTCAGTTTAATATGTGTATATCCATCATTCTTTAGCAAAGCAGCACAGAGAATCTGAGACAATGACTCCTCATGGCAGATAGACAGGACTAATTTAAAAAATCAGACAAAGGACTTACAGTGATACAATACTTTGAAGGTGAAGTTTACAAATTATACCTGGAGGGAAAAGGCAGTAGCATTTCAAGCTTGCTTCAGTTGCAAGCATAAACGTATTTGTTAGATAACATTATGCAGGGAACAGACTGGTTTGGAAAATGATAGCTAAGTTCAGGAGCTGTTAACCAGGATATTTAAGAGTGGTCTTGGAACAAAGGCTAGCCTCTGAATACAGAGTAAGAGTTTGGAAGTGAATGTGCAGTTGATGCTGACATGAAAACAGTTAGAGTGCCCAGTCCAGCCTCATGGACTCTCTTTGCTGTAATTCCTAGTGCCAGTAGAAGATCATTGAACCATAGAATAGTTTGGGTTGGAAGGGATATTAAAGATCCTCTAGTTCCAAACCCTGAGCCACGGGCAGAGACACCTCCCACCAGACCAGGTTGCTCAAAGCCCTGTCCAACCTGGCCTTGAACACTTCCAGGGAGGGGGCATCCACAACTTCCCTGGGCAACCTGTGCCAGTGTCTCACCACCCTCACAGTAAAGAATTTCTTCCTAATAGATATCTAATCTAAATATACCCTCTTTCAGTGTAATACCGTTACACCTCATCCCATCACTGCACTTCTTGATAAAAAGTCCTTCCCCAACTTTCCTGTAGGCCCCTTTTAAGTACTTGAATGCTGTTACAAGGTCTTCCTGGAGCCTTCTCTTCTTCCAGGCTGAACAAACCTAACACTCTTGGCCTGGCCTCACAGGGGAGGTGCTCCAGCCCTCTGATCATCTTCATGGCTTTCCTCTGGAGTCGCTCCAACAGGTCCATGTCCTTCTTTTGCTGGGTCCCCAGAGCTGGATGCAGTACTCCAGGTGTGGGTTCTCACAAGAGTGGAGTAAAGGGAGAGAATCGCCTCCCTTGACCTGCTGGCCACGCTTCTTTTGATGCAGCCCAGGACTTGGTTGGCTTTTTGGCTGCAAGTGCACATTGCCAGCTCATGTTGAGCTTCTCATCAAACACCACCCCCAAGTCCTTCTCCTCAGGGCTGCTCTTAATCCATTCTCTGCCCGTCCTGTATTTGTGCTTGGGATTATCTCAACCCATATGCAGGACCTTACACTTGGCCTTGTTAAACTTCATGAGGTTTGCAAGGGCCCACCTGTCAAGGTCCCTCTGGATGGCATCTCTTTCCTCCAACATGTTGACTGCACCACACAGCTTGGTATTGTCAGCCAACTTTCTCAGGGTTCACTCTATCCCACTGTCCCTGTTGCCAACAATGTTAAACAGTGTCGGTCCCAATACTGACCCCTGAGGAACACCACTCGTCATCTTAAGATGATACTGTAGACCTAACTACTCAGTAGCCCACCTCACACCTACATAAAGGTGGACTCACTGCATTCACCCTCAACCAAGAGAAGTAAGCATTGCTTTGAATATCTAGCAGGAGGCCACACAGGAGGGAGTGTATGTCAGTGAAGAGGGAGAGAGAGAGATGATGTTAAAGGGTAATGCTGATATGCTTCTTCCAATAAAATGCCTGCCTCAAAGTTACAAGAAAGCTGTTTTCTATTAATCTTTACTGCTCTCATACGACAGTGTTGGGATTTGACTTATTTTAAAGTGGCAAAAGGAAGTTGGAAAGAAATCTTGGAGTTAACCAACCTCAAGACTTTCCATCTGATAAGCCCAGAAAGTGACCTGAGAGAAAGGAGCCCTTTGCCAAGTTCCAAACCACAGCAAGACTGAGCAGACAAAGCGCTGAAGTACAGGTCAGTGATTTATGCAATGTGTAGTGAAGTGGAAAATACTTATAAATCACTTGCCTTCTCTCAGAAAGGATATAGGAATAATAATGACATCACTCTTAAAATGTGGGAAGAGATTTGAGTGCAAATATGTATGTGTTGCAGAGGCATGTTTTTAAATCAAAACATTCACAAACCAAGAGAAAACATGGAGTACTTATATAAAGAGGCTTTTTGTAAAGCAATGAACTGCAACACTCTGTATCATTAAAAAAGAAAAATTGTTTCCTTGCAACTATAAACAAATAGCTTTAAGTAAGTAAAGTGTATATTCTAAGTTACTGTGGGTGTAACTGGTATAGAGTTGTGTGCAAGTCATTCAGACCCACTAGGAAAAGCTTAGCACAAGAAGTAGGAATCCCTCCCCCAGCTTCCAATCTGTTCCTGTAGGAGAAATGACAATCACCAAGCCCCAAACTTTCTGAGGCAGAAATGTGTCAGGAGTGTGGATGAGAGCACAGAGCAACTGGAATTTGTCTGTTTTGCGTTTTCTAACATGTGAAGACAAAAATAACACTGGGAAGTGAATTTGTTGAAGCTGAAAGGTGGAGGAGGTAGCCTGAATATGCATGGGGAATGCATTTTTTTTCTTGGGATCTGTAGCCCATTACAGTATTCCAGAAGAGGTTCACACTGTTAAGCCAGAAATCTGCAGTGTTGTTACTCAGTTGAGAATTGGTGAAAGTTGTCATTTCTCAGGATTATGATTTGTAAAGAAATTTTGAATGAGTTGGATTTTATTTTTATACTGAAGCAATCCTTGTAGTAGAACTGAAGGTGGCAAAGAAATCTCTGTTAACAATTCAGTGCTGATGTTAGTTATACATGCTGGAGATGTGCTTCAAGCCTTTGTCACCACATGTAACCTCTTGCAGCTGAGTCACATCTGTTCCAAGCAAAACTCTGAGAAGTCATAAAAGAGGAGGACAAGATTCCACTGAAAGCATCAGTGAGAAGGTAGCCATTCGAGTATTCCCAGCTTCAAAAAATAGCCATTTAGATGAACAGCACATCCGGGCATGTTGCTGGTCCAGTCAAACAACATGCTGCTAATGAGGCTTAAAAAATTTGTAAAGAAGGAGTGTTACTTTCCCCTGTGCAGAAGAGACTATCAGAATGGTAACAAGCACTAAGGTATTTTTCTTGCTAAAAGCAATATTGGCGATGCAGTATTGCTTTCTGGCAAATGGTGAGCCTAACAGGCAACCATATCTATATCATTCAGAAGGTCATGTTTTCATTAATTGCTCTTTTGGCTTGGGAGACACCTGAGAAATTTTACAAGGGAAAGTTAGTTAGAAACCTTGTTTCAGTTTATAGGAAGATTGAGAAAGAAAGTAGAAAAAACCCCTAAACTTAGAAAATACATGCTGTGAAAAAACTGACTGTAGGTCTTAGGGAATGTTGTTTGATAAAGTTTATGTAAGAATAACACAGAAATAAAGACTATATATTGTGAAACACCTTATCCCCAAACACACGTGATTCTTCACAACACTAAACATAGAAGCAGATTTATACCTAACCTGTCCTCTAAAGGCCACAATAATTGACTGCATTTTCTGTCACCTGAGTTTACTGTATTTTTTAAAAAACCTCAGTTGTAACCCCTCCCACCCTTAAAAAGGGGAATAAAACCTCTTCAGAGGATTCATAAAAAGTGTATGGCTTATTTGACTAAGAGAGGTAAAAAGACAAAATGGAAAAGATAAGTTTATTAAGTGACAAATAGATTACATTTCCTCTGAATGCTACTGGAAAATATGCTCATCATTAACATCATCTGAGCTCTCCCTTCCCACTCTGCTCTCAACCATTGCTGAGAGTTCCCAGTTTTTTATTTTCCTATAAGAAAATATTAAGAAAATACTAGTGAGAGGTGATAGCCTTCAAAGAGAAAGGCAAAACCCTTTTCTGTTCTTACCATACACATTGTGCTCACCAGCCAGTGCTGACTGGGTCCCAGTAAACTGAATGTCATTAAGCTTTGATTTGCTGCTGAAGGTTTTAACAGGAAAACAAAAAGAAAGAGGGAGCAGAGAGATTAAATTACAGTTTAAAAAAATTACAGTGAGAAATGTATCTTAACTCTCAAAAAGGTGCATATGAGTGTTTGAATAAAATGATGTGTGGCTGGCAAGTAATCTGGCACCCTGCTTTTGGTCACGATCAGTACAATTACAGAAGTAGGCAATTTTTAAACTTTGGTGGAAACCATACGTTAGGAGGTTTTGAATTAAAGAAAGAGAGAAGTCATGCACACCTCTAGGGAAGAATGAGAAGGCAGTTCAGGAAGAATTTACACAGCCAAGAAATAACTGTATAAGAATGGAGCATCAATCACAAATGACTTCAGTTATTTTGTCATTAAGTGGAATAAGAAGATACAAAGGAATAGAAAGATGACACATTTCTTAAGCACGATTAGAATGTTTTTAGACACCAGATCAACATGAAATATTGGGTGTCTATTTTCCATCAGAACCAAATCTGTTTCAAGAAATTACGCACTAAAAATGTTTAATGTAAGTGTTATGACCATAATGAATTCCAACTCTTATCTCTCTCATTAAGGGAAAATTGATATTTCAATTGATTAATTAGTTGTTGTTATGGTTATGTTATTAATTGTAATAATCACAACTCTGATTCTGTGAGCTACTTTACACTCCTGGGCCTCTGCGATTGCAGAGGTCCCACTGTTTCCGATGCCTTGTGTGTAGGTGTAGAATCCTACAGGTAGGCAGATGTATGGAGATTACAGTCAATACAACACAGAGCTGCAAAACCCACCATAACACTGCAGTAAGTTAGTTAAGTGGACTCCAAAATATAACAGAAGCAAACAGATCCCTCTTTGTCCCTTCACAGTCTAAACTCTGGCTGTGTTTGTCTCTTCACAAAAAGCCTACATAAATGTACATATTTCCTAGGCCCAGGAGAGGAGGAGTAGCATGTCTGTATGTTGGTTTTAATTGCTTTATGAGATTTTCAGATGCTTGCTGTATTTACTCTTACTACTGACTGTTTGTTCCTGAATGGTGTGGACAGCAGCTGACTAGTGGCTGAAGGATAGGTGAAAATAATTGTTTCTTATTTTTCAGGGGAAAAATTAAAAGGAGAGTAGGGAAAATACAGCCATTTAATAATCAAATGTAGTAACAGACCTTGGCTGCCAGATGGGAACATATCTATACATCATGTAATAAATTAGAGCACTTATAAACTTGCAGATTCTGTACTGGAGGGTTTTCCCCTAAAAAAATAAACATCTTAGACATACAGAAATAAGAAACAGGAGCTTAAATGTTAGTAGCCTTAAATCATGATAAATTGTCAAATGTTGGCAATTTGTCTGATACAACATCAAAACCTGGAAAAAATTTATAACTCAAGATTAACAAGTCAAGTTTTCTCTGGAGAACACTCAGGTTTTACCTTCAGCACACTGTGATGCCAATACAGCAAACTTCATCATTGCTACGGTATTAAGTGTTTGTGATACAATTCTTAATTGCCATTATGAGGAACCTGTGACTTCACATTTGTATACTGCCCACTAACAGACATCCAGATTGTATTCCTTTTTTTCTGACGTTCTAAGGTCTATCAGGAAAAGAGTCTATTGTTCCCATCAGTTTGTTAGGTGAGGGCTAGAAATGCATGCTATTTGACAGGGTAAAAGCATTGTATCTCAAATCTAGAAATTATATTTCAGCTGAGGAGGAAACTCAGCTTTCTGGAAAAATGCAGAGTAGCTCTGGAAAGTCTTGAAACCTTGGACTTCAAAGTTATTCTGGTTTTACAAATTAAAAGTTACTCTGGTAGCTTTCAGATGAGTTTAAATGCTTTTTACTTCTCTGAGGTTTTTGTGTTGGACATGTGTTGAGATTTTATAGTTTAAAGGGTATGCAATAAAGTTTCTATAAAATGTTTTAAAGCTCCCTAAGAAACTAATACATTTTAAAAATAGTATTTCTGTTAAATGTGTCATATAAAGAATACATGAAAAAATGATGTGATATATGAGTTTTATTAGATCTTACTTGTGATAGCCTGGTTTTTCATTTATGTGTAATGCATCTATCCAAACTTCTGCCAATAATATCTTATATGCCAAAACTTACACCATCACATACAACACTATCAGACTTACACCATTATTCTCATGTCTCTCTCAGCACATGAAATGAATAGTAATTTATTTCCTTGAATTCAGGTGGAGGAGAAGTATGTGCACAGAGATAAATAAAACCATCTCAATCACTAAGTCTTGACTGTAAGCGGTTCTGACCTCTCAATGTTGGAAACTGCAAGCATCGAATGACCAGTAACTGAACAAAAAATAGGAAACCCAGATGTTATTACAACTAGACACTAAAATGCAAAAAATATTTCGATGAGAGATATATATGAATATTTTGTGAAAATACTAGGAAGTATTACAATATTTTTCCTGTTATATCAGAGCTTAACATTTCAATGTAAGCAGCCTCATCCTTCACACTTAAAAAGTTTTAAGGTTCTCTGATACAGTAGCCAGTTGCACAGAGGTTATAAAATACAACATATTAGAAACCCAATATTTTACCATCAGCAGCTAGATGCTAATGATTGAACATGGACAGTTTGCACACTGGGAGAGCCACCACCTCTTTGGTTATGATGAGTTCATCTTTTCAGAATGTCCATAACCAATAATGACCACCGGCAACCACCTTTTATAAGAAAGAAAAATTATCCTTCCAGAGAACAAGGTGTCATCCCAAAACATAAGCTGGACAGAGTAGAACCTTAGAAATAGAAAAACTTCTGGAAGTTACTACTGATATAAGGGTTGCTGTTTTCTTTATGAGGATGCTGGTGGTTGATCCTTTACGAGCATTTGCTAAAGCAAGGAAATTTCTTTCCTTTGTTCCAGACAAGATGTCCAGATCCAGGGTATTTTTTAAGTGTTGCAGGTGACTTTCCCTAAGTATTCCTCATGCAATAGCTCAACAAAAGGAACTTTTGTGAGACAGGTATAACAGAGCTCAATTAGGAGTCTAGCAGCCATTGTAATTGCAGGGTTTTAAATTACTGTTGGTCTTTACATGCCATGTAATAGGTAAATCAACCTCCCTTGTGATTGCTGTAGAATTTTGTAAAACTATTAAAAGACGGTGTGAAAAGTTGTGGGACCGTATGCAGGTTTGTTAGATTGCAAGGTGGTGACATCTCCTGGGATCCGGTCCTGCGCTCAGTACAAAGGGACAAACCTCGAAGCTTATGGACCAAAGATATATTTTAGCAACTGAAGATACTCAGCATCTGCTGTTAAACTGAAGAAAATATAAAGAAAATCTTTTTAGATCTCTATCAAAACATTAAGGTATTTTTAGGATCACAGCCACATCCTCCTGAGTGTTTTCATATTCAGATTCTGAATTGGAGTCAGACAAGGTCACTACATGTGTGAGCTGCCTTAACAGGAAGCCACAGCAATGTAAGAGAGAATATCCTGGTAAAGCAGTGGGTGTCTGTCCATCATGAAGAGGAATTTTAGTAGATGTAGTGGTAACACTAGTTTCCATGGAAGTGCTACTGTTAGCTCTAGGAAGACACAAGATTTTATTTTAATGTTTTGTGATCAGCGAAGTTCTATATAGTCTGTATGATCAGAATTTTTCTAAAAGAACCCAAAACCAACCAAACAAAAAAACCTCAATCAAACAACAACAATCAACAACAGCTTTAACAACGCAGTTATTTAAGTGGTTTTTGGTACTATGAAAACTTAGGGCTGAAGTCCTAGAGCATACCCAACTACTATAAAGCCATCATGCAGATGACAACCTTTGTCACGGGTGTATGCAATAACACATGTATTATATCTTAACCGCTTCTGGCTTTTCTTTACCATTTGTTAATTACTGTGAGATTCTTTAAGGTAAAGGATACTGTAAAAGTCCAGATTATGTGTTCATAATGCTCTAACAAGGATAACTATCATGATAGCTGTATGAGTGCTCAGCATATCAGAGTATCTAAAGTTAGTGAAGTTATAATAGACATCTTTAACATCTTAACTGTGTTACAGAAAATCTTGTCACTGACACACAAGACATTCGTTATTATGAGGAAACATTATTATTATGAACCTAGACACAATGAAAATATGCTTATTTAGAAATGAATATAAGAATTCTATAAAAAGTAAGCATCAAAGGGAAGCATGCAACATTCCAAGCCTGAGTAGTTAGCCAATAAAGTGGCATTCCTATTCAAATTCACCCAGCGTTTCTGTTCAAAAAAACTCAAAAATGGATGGCAGTACAGTAGAAGTTCAAACCCTTCTGTTGTATCCCTTTGGAGATGATCTGCTGCTTGTTGCCCATGCTCTATACTGTATGATACAAAAAGCAAAAAGAAAGCAGTTTAGCCTAGAAAGTTGTGATGGGCAGGTTATCTTTTCTTTGTAGACCAGAAATCTTACATCATTAATTTTTGTCTTACATATGCTGAGCTATACTGAAATGAGACTTGAATCCTCTACTCAGCTTTTTGAAGGGGGCTTCAAAGTAGTTTTCAGTCAAATTAAGGTCCAAATAAGAAATTAAATTTTATGGTGTATCCCTTTTATTTTTGGATCCAGCTCTTCCAAGATGAACACACCTGATTAACTTTAAACACGTGAATAAGCCTGTTACAGGCACCAGAATATTTGCATATTTTGAACTGGTTTCCTTGGTAAGATTTTTAAAGGCTGTGAATTTTGATCTTTTCACAAGAGCACTTTTGTTTTCCTGCTTTCTCTACTCTTTTATTAGTCTCCAAGTCGTCCACTGGGTTGGTTTTAGTTTTCCCAGTGTGAAGACTTGCATTGATTTTCAGCCATTGCAAATTTATATCTTTATATGTGCATTGGACTTTAACTGTAAAAATAACTTAATTATAAAAGGCTGAATAATTCTTTCTGTTTTAACAAACCTAGATTGATGCCCTTATTGCATATAAGAGTAATAATTCTAGTACTTGAACTATTCTAGCTGTACTTGATTCTGTTTTAAATAGAATACCTCACAGTAAGCAATATTTGTATCACTTAAAAATCAAATCCCATTGATTTCATTTGATTGTGTGTAGTAAGAGTTTCAGAAACAAAAGAGAGACTCGAAGGAAGAGTTGCATAGCAATGGAATCAGTACTTGGCTTGTTCAGTTGTATTGATATTTTAACAGCTTGAATATAACAAGGAGTACTTTCGCAGATTGCTCAGTGGAGTGGGAAGTAGAAGTAGTAGTAACATCCTAGCACTTTTTAAAAGTGCAACAGAAAATGGTAAGGTTTTATTATGAAATTCAGGTGAAAAGTTGTGATCGAGTAAACCAAAATGAAAGTGAGCTATCATAACAATGTAATACACACGAAACAGTTCAAAGACCTTCTCTTGCAAAGCTTCAGTTGAAGGCCTTTTTCTGCAAATGTTCATTTGACTAGCTGTAATTTGAATAGGAATCCCACTAGGAACCATTGAGCTCACTCATGTGACTACTGACAACCTACTTGAGAATGCCTCCTAAGATGTATAGCAAAAAGCAGGGGAAAGAAGTAATTGCAGCTGTCTGAGGACAGGAACATTTTCCTTAGAGACTGAATTTCTTCTGAATTATTGGTAGCCTTCATGTTCTGCACTTGGCTGAGAACCTGAGCAGATCCAGGTGTAAAAGCCACAATGGTATGTGACAAATTACGGCTCACTGAGAGCTAGAGAAAACACATTTTCCATCTTTTGGAAAAGATGACTTCAGTAGGGCTGAGGATACCCACTGACTGGAAAGCAAGAGCAATGGCTTCCTTGGGGAAGTATAAGGTGATGTTGTAGACTGCTGATTGAGTACGAATGTCTGGACAGATGTTTCTGAAATACAGTTCATCATAGTTCTAGGAGTGGAAGAGTTAAGGTATTGAATCAAATGCAGTCTCCAACAGTTTAAAAAGAAGAAATTTGCTTTTGACAGTTGTTATTTCTTAAGATTGTAATTTTGGGGCAGAGTCTAGAAGACTACAAACTGTTTTAGTTAGTAACACAGACTTCAGTGAAAGGAGATAGATTTTGTCTGTCCTGTTAAGTCTTTTGCCTATCACAGTAGCATTGTTTTCTCCGTCTGCTTTTACCAGGACTCTCTTGTTAACATGCATTTTCCACACAAATTATTCTAGCACAGATTTCAGAATTACTGTTTGGAACCCAATAGGCTTTGACATACTAGATCTTTAGGACTTCACATTTCTTTTTGTCTGATATTGCTGAAGGTTGCCAAGAGGTGTAAGAGTGTGTGACACACTAGTAGGAGTAGTCAGGAGTGGTAAGTCCTCTAAGGCAGGTGGAATTATTCTAAAAGTCTTCTACATAGCGGTCTGAAAATAAAGGAAAGATCAAAGTCCACCTGAGCAGGGAATGTGCTAGAAAGCCGGGCACCTGGTGAGCCAAGCTGCTAAAACTGTGGACTTTCCTGGCTGGATCTGTTCAGCTTTTAACAGGTGTACTTGAGCTGTCTTGAGTTCACAGAGCCAAGTGGTTTGAGCCAGTTGGATTCGCAGTGCCTATAAGGGCAGACCACAGGTGCAACCCCATGTCCAGATTTACTGGCCTGAAGCAGTGATGGCTTTTCAGACTAGGACCACAGTGTGAACCACTGTGGAGGTAGTTTGAGTACTACTGTGAATTACAAACTAATATGATGAGATAATATATGATAGAGCCTTTGAAACCATATTCCAAGGGTACTGTAATCAGAAGGTGATTCAGCGTGTCATGTATGGGGTGTGGGGACAGAATGGAACATTATATATCAAGAGAAGTTATGCTAGAGAAATAGGGGAAAGGAGATTGTGTTCTTGGTAGCTGAAAGTGAAACAATAACAAAGGCAAGGAAGGATGATGACCTTGTACAAACGGGCAACAGAAAATGTGAGAAAGCTAGAAAAAAGTTATATTGCACTGTTAAGATAGCAAGACAAAGATGCTTTTGAGATAAATATAAAGAAAAAAGTCGAGGACAGAATTGTTGTAGAAAAAGTAGTAGTAGCTTAAGAGTGTGAGCATTAGACTGGCATTGAGGAGATACAATTTAGTTCTTGGTTCTTGACTGACCTTGGACAAATTTGTTAATCTGTCCTTGTCTTGTTCTCTGTCTGTAAATGTGAGTAATAATATTTCTGTATCCCTCAATAAAATTATGAGAATAAATTTGTCTGTAGTTCAGATACTCAGCTACTATTACTGTAGGGTCATGTAAGTGCTGAGGTGGATAGGTTAACCAATCACAGAGAGAGAAATTAAACCTGCAGACTAGGAAGGAAGAGATAAAAGACTCAGAGGAGAAACTTATTGTGAGTGCTGAAAAGGTTTTGAAACAACAGAACAACTCTTTTTTTACTCTTCTATTCAGTCTGGAAATTGGTTGTGATACAGAAACCTTTTAACGGTCTGGGCACATCAAAGGTGATTTAAGAATTTAGGAAATTTTTCTTTGACTTAAAAAGCTTTGTTTCCTTGCTTACCTCAAGATATTGTGTCAAACTATTACTATTGAATGGCCTGTAGGATTTAATGACAATTTTATGATGAGTCAGCTTGCTCTGAATTCAGTGCTGACCCTGCTTGGTGGAGGAGATTGGACTAGTTGACCTCCAGAGGTCTCTTCCAACCTGAATGACTCTTGTGATTCCATCTAGAAATGGAGAGCGTCTGGTGTCTAAGTACAGTTGTCACCTGCAGCCATCCTGATTCACATCTCATTTGCTCTAACACATGTGTGTAACAGCATTGGTTTTCCTGGAAATACGCTGAATTTTTATCACTGTTACGAGGCCAATATCATGTCCTGTGCTCTGTTATTCTAGTGCTTTTACTTTTATGGGAATATTGCACTTCTAATTCTTCATGTTGGACAGGTATTAGGACTTTGTTTTAAAGCTCTGCATTTCACGTGAATTCTCATCCTGAAGATTTTAATAACATCCCTAGTGCCAATAGTAGCCCTAGGATGAAACTGACTTTTGAGGTAAAGCTGAATGGATCACTGGTGTCGCATGTTAGCCACTGCTGAGCGAGGACACCTTTGATGTGATAGTCCTAGAAGTTATGTGATTTTGTCAATGTTGTTTTCCAATATGTTATTTCCTAAATGCTATTCTCCATAGTTGTTATTAACATCAGCAATGCATTGTTTTAACTGCTCCCATGTAGAATTACCTCTCCTGAGTGATAATGTCTGCTGGAGACTATTGTCTCTTTTTTTTCTGCATATTCCATGGGATATCTACAGTGTTGGGAAAGGCAAGTAGTGGTCTCCACCAGTGTATCAATATTCCCCAAATGAATTCTTTTATTTAACAGTACAGAAAAATTACTGAGTTGCACTGTTCCTGAAAGAAAGTAGACTAGCTCCACAACACAAAGCTTTATGTAGGATTAGTACGGAAGTATAACACATACATTTTAAAACCAGAAAGATCTTCTGTTTTGAATGGTAGATGGGAACTTTCTGGTGTAGAATATTACAAATTTTAATCAAATAAAAGTTACTCACATTATTTAACCTGTTTGCTAAACAGAAGCCATCTGGAATCCTAGCAACAATTGGAGGTCAGCAGAAAATGACTTCATCTTTTTCTCTTTGCTAGTTCAACATGTCCCATTATGAAATACTGTTTTTAAGCTATCTTATGAGTAGGCCAACATCCATATGTGCATGTGGGAATGATACCAACAGTCCCCTGCTGAAAGGAAAAGAATGCTGTAAAACATCCTAGAATAGCTGTGACACAGCTGAGTGGCTTCAGGGCATGCTCAGAAGGTGTTCAGAAAGGTCTTGGTTTTAAATGTGTTCAGACAGATGCATGAGCAGAAGGTGTCTGTGGACCCCAACTTACACCTACAGAACATTTAAGAGGACCTATTCCACGCTCATTGTTTTTTTGTTTTGAGACTTTTTATGTCTACATCCAATATCTTAGGATTTTTTAAAATTTCGTTTTATCAACCTGCTGAAATAGTTTTATACAGATGCTCACCAAGGATAAAAGGCACATAAATATTTCTATAGAAGATTAAAAATAATCAGCCCCACGGAACCCCATATAAAAGCATATACATCAAGATGCCTAAACATAAAAAGCAATATTGTACATCTTTTATCATTTTCAAAAACTGTGTTATTTTAGTGACCCTGAAATTTATGCTCTTGTACTGTGAGAAACTCATAAGAAACTATTGCAGCTAGCTCTAGTCCTTGATATCTAGTAAAGCTACAGCTGTTTCAAACCCATTCGTTATTCTGGCAGAACTGTCTCTGAAATACTTCTGTTTAAGCATACAGTGTATATATAGCTTGCTCAAATATTAGACAAAGGTTAACATACTGTTATATTGTTATATACATATACATTATATACATATTCTGGTGAGAAACTTCTTACAGTTTGGCAAGTGAGCTCCTGCTGCTTGTAATAATAGAGTTAGGAAACTTAAGTGCCACATCCAATCTCAGAACTATGGAATTTCATGAGAAGTAGGGTGGTTTTGGGCAACATCTTGGCCTTTTGGAAAGCTAGGCTGATTTTGAGAGTGTGTCTGTGTGTGTGTGTGTGTGTGTGTGCTGTTTATGTATTGAATTCAGGGTACAATGGAAGTGGAAATTTATTACCATCCTGAAAACAGCAAATGAAAATGAGATTTAAGGAGTGGCCAGAGAATTGGCCTTGGACCACTTCCTAAGAGTTGGTTAGAAACGGTAACCAGGATGAGGCAAATATAAAAGTAACTTGTGTTTTAAATTTGCAGTGAAAAAAAATGTAAAAAATACTTTTATTAACATTTGTGTGAAACCCTGAATACCATTCTGTGATAACAATGAACAATACATTCATTAACATGCACATCGCTGAGCACGCAGCTATTCAGAGTGAGCTCATGCTGTCACAAAGACCTTGTTCTGAATGGGAACCTCATGGTTTCAACAGCTTCCTGGGCAGCCAAGCTTGGCAGAGTTTGACTTTTTCCACCTGTTTAGTTGCTGAGTTATTTGGAAATGAAAAATCTAATGGCAAACAGCAGTAAGCTTGAGAGAGTGAAAGGGGACTGTGTTTGAAAATCTGGACAACAGCTCATTGTATCTCTGTTTTATTCACCGTACTAGATCTGGAGTGTTCTCTTACTTCCTCCATCGCGTTGCTATGCATTCATCTTGCAGAGTGAGAGGCGTCTCACTGGTGAATGCAGTAATCTCCTCCTCTCCCTTTTCCCCTTGTACTTGCCTTACAGTGTATTCTATCATCGGTGATAGATACCACGCTTCTGGACTTTGAGTTACAAGCCTTGTGGTGAAAAGGACTTAGCCCCTGTCCCCAGACAGAGTGCCATTAGCGTTTGTTAACCTAGCCTGGTGGGAGCTGTTTGTGTTGTGCAGAAAGGTAATTTGTGTTTGCCCTTCCTTTTAACTTGGGGGATTGCAGTTAGTCCAGCCCAATGACAAGTATCTGTCCTGCCGAAGGAAGCTACATGTGTTATTGCAGATTTCAACTTACGCAGTCCTAAGGAACCCTGGGAATTTAGATCTTGTAAACAGTTTTGCTTGTGACCTTCTAAAGCTTTTATTTTTTAACCTGGTCTTTGCTAGCATGCAGGAATATATCAGACGATTGAAAGGGCATAGAGGAGTATACGGTGTGGATCTGTTCTGTATTTTAGATGATGCATTCAAACTAATTATTCTCAGGTTGACTTTACTGACAAGTTGACCCTCCATACAGTGAAGTCAATGGGAAAACCCCCAGTGATGTCAGTTGGCTCTGATCAGCCTTCTGAATTTCTTGGTTTTAAAGTCATGTGTGCTAAAAGATTCAGGAATGACACTCTGAACACTAGTTAGGGATTCAGTATGGGTACATAAAACTGTGAAAATTGCAGAATATCCCATCAGAAATAACATTCTGTGAATTTTCCCGATTATTCTAGGGACTCAGGTGCTTGATGCACATCAACTTTGTCTTCATGAATAAAGTGTGTGATTTATTTCTTTGCCCCATAGAGCAATGCCACAGTGTGGTGGCTTTGAATAAGAGCGTTTATATTCTTTCCAGCTGTAGGTGGGTGTCATTTTTAAGTGTCTCTCTGTTCTTACATGTTGCCATCAGAAACCTACATCATAAAAAGCATCCTGTTGGGTGTCTGTAAATGTATCACACTTCATCAGCTGTAGGAAAAGTTTGCCATTGAAAAACAGAAATGTGCAACAAGCTCATAATTGTCTTCTGTGGTCGCTGAACTTCATCATTGCTCTGATTTTTGAAACTGTCAAGGCATATAATAAGTTTTATTTCATAGAAGTTTTGCTGTTTTCAAACTATAGCTGTTTAAGGATCCACCAGCATACAGAGTATCTTAATAATATCTGCAGAATGTAACAGCTTTCCACTTTCCTTGAAATTAGAGAATCTCATACTAATGCCCTTAAATTATGAAGTTCAATTGCCAAAATAACATTCATCCAGCTTGATGGCCAGATATTTCATTAAACTCCCACTGCACAGAGGTTATCTACTAATATCCAGAAGTGAGTACATTAGTGTCTAGGGATAGAGGTAGACAAGCAAAAGACAATAAATGGATTGAAGCAAACACATGCAGTCCCCTGGAGGGCTGGAGTAGTTAGCAGCTGGAGGAGGGCCTGGATATAGAGGTGGATATTGAAACATTTGATATTCAAGCAGATAAAATTAAGTTGCATCAAGTGTGCAGAAGATGAAGGTGTGAATTTCAGCATTCATTCCTAAGTTGAATAATGTCAGGAAGGAAAGCTGCGATTTAATAAAGATTTATTTTTTAAAGTTACCTTGACCCCCTCAACTGCATGTGAGGCATTCAGCTCTTCAGCGTAGCATGAACGTTTATAAGCAATTATTATGAGATTAATGGCTGAATTTCACCAACCGTGTCGTTGCTTTTCTGTTTAATGATAGAACAGAAGTTAATGAAAAATGCATAGTTTTGACATATTGTGTATAAAATATGTCAGTTTGGGAGATGGGAATTAAGCACAGTTTTCCTTTGAATCTACTGTGGGTAATATTGGCGGGAAGAATTTAGTAGCTATGGGATGGTGTTAAAGAACACAGCTAGCAGTGAGATTCAGAAGTTGTGAATTTGGGAAAACTGCTTTTAGTTCTGAGGGATATGGTCATATCTTTGTCCCTGTACAGTGCTAAATGCACTTTTTGCAATATATGATATACAGTATACAGTTCTGTTTCCTCTAATTTTGAAATGCTTATGTGTTCTATATATCTATAGGTATAGAGAACTTGTTCTATAAGTGTACAGATGTATAAATTCTGCATCATGGTTGCTAGGAGTATAGAGGAGCATTTGTGAGTCTTCTTCAGGAACATCTAAAAAGTTGAAGTTGTAACTTCAGTATATTTCAAAGTCAGAAATCATAGCGTTTTCCACAGCTGCTCTTGAATGCTGGGACTGCACGGAATCCTCAGGCTCTACCTCACAGCAAGTGACAACAAGAAAAAGCCTTTTCTTGAGGTTTCCTGTATCAGGTCTACAATGTGCCTCACGCAGGTATATCTGATGTGGTTTGTGGATGTCTAACAGCTCATGGTTAGAAACACCACACAGCATATAGTAATTTTTTGTTTGAACCAGTTATGCACCAACTCTATCTTCTGCAGAAATCTGTGTTATATTCAGAGCACAAGGAGAATGTGAAGAGTTTTACTATTGTTTTACGTTGACCAAAAGCGGATCAAAACCTCATTGTTTCAAAGCATTTAGAAAGAACACATTTTTTCAATTAATGTGGATTGATAAGTCTCCAGAATCTCTGAGGATTATTTCGGAAACGTTTTTTTCTTTTATGCTGACCTTCTGCTATTAACTTGGAGCAAGGCTTAAAATCAGTATTTAACATTTAATGGAAGGAACAAACTGATTCTGCAGTTTAACTCAACATTTGCAGTAAGATGACTTGTACCCTAATGGCTTGTAATTAATTTTTCTGAAAATCATATTTATGATAGTCTGCAGATTCAAGGCTTTATCTAATACATAATGTTCATTTTGAGCCTTTAATTGCATTTAAATTAAAATTGGCTTAGCAGGAAGATGAATTGTGGGAATGCATCAAACCACCCAGCATGTCCTGAAGATGTGAGCCTGAAAATGCAATTTGGTGGAGATGTGCAGAATCATTTGGAGTTCATTAATTTTTATTGCACAGGTAGTTTTACTAAAGTAGGTTATTTTCTTTGAAATTTATATTTATGTTTATGTCAATAGCTGAATATTGTATTAAGCTATACATCTATTAGAGTTTATTAAGCCAGTCTAATAGGGGTTGCTCATACTGTGCAGAGAGGTAATTTGTGTTTGCCCTTCCCTTTAATTTGGGGAGCTGTGTTTTGTTCAGCTGAACTACAAGTGTCCGTCCTGCCGAAGAAGTCAAACAGGTGTCACGGGAGGTTTCGGTGTACGCAGTCTTAAAGAATCCTGGGAATTTTGATCTTGTAAGCGGTTTTGCTTCTGACCTCCTAAACCTTTTTACTCTGAATAATCTATTTTTTTTCATGTTGCTGAGGTTCTGACCCAGCCACTGGAATGAAGGGTTATTGATGTGTAACTCAGTTTTGTGGTTTAATGTGGTGCACTTTGTCCAGCCAGCTTGTAAGTGATCCTTTAAATTGCAGATGCTGCTGAGGTTATACAATTTAATTATAATGTCACTTTACAATTATAAAGAAAAAAAGGCCTTTTGCATTGCTTAATGAATACAAATTGTGCACAAGTTGGAAATACAAAAGAATAAAAATTAACATTTGTCCTTCTTGCCAAAGTGTTTACATTTTTACAACCGATAAGTAGCACAATAATTCCATTACCTATATCCATTAAACATTTGTGCTTTTCATTTAGTGACTTGTATACAGTAGTTATTAATAAAATGAAACTGTCAGCATTTGCTGCTTTTGCCCATCCTCTTCTTACCCTTTTTTATTCCGTTGCAGACAGAGTAATTAGAGGTTGAAAACGCTATGTGCAAATGCCTGTTACAAGGATTAAATTATATAATCATGGTAATGATTTTCCTTAAAACTCTTACTGCCAACTGTAACATTTTTCACTTCACCAGGTTTTTTTTGTGCCGTCGTATTTTATGAGAAAGTGGAAATATTTCTCTGTTCTGACAATCTGCTGCAAGTTACTAGTTTGTGGTCAGATATGATAGAAGCCCATATTCATTTAATACTCGCCAATCAGAACTTGACAGAGGTATTGCTTATTTTCTCATTTCATCACTGAAGCATGCCGGTGTAGTTTAGTCCCTAATTACTCTCAGACTGAGACGTTCCAAATATTCCCATGGTGGTAATATTTTTCTGCCTGGATGAGTCATTACGTTGTTTGGCAGACTGAAACACCAGCCTTTCCTTGTTGGAACACTACCCCTCATGTAGCACCACATCTTTTCCTCACTGCTGTCTGTTCCACGACTTTCATCCTGCTGTGACATTTCAAGCTGTACCGTACGAAAGCACATTTGCCTTCCTTCTATCTGACTGATTGGACCAGCGCCAGCTCTTTCTTCAGGGCCAAGGACAGGAGACTGGGCTAGTCTGAATAGAGCTGCTTAATGATCTAATGGAGCAGTGGCTCTCTCCTGCTGAGAGATAGGGCTTATTTGTTTGCTGGTTACAGAAAAGGTCAGGGAAATCCTTTTCAACAAAGGCTGTGACAGTGAGAATGTGCAATACCACACATTCCTGGGGCTTGAATAACTTCATACATCAGGTGTTCCCCTCATGTTAAAAATCCTTTTCTGTTTTCATTTCATGTTCAATATCCTGCAGATGGCAGAGAGATGAAAGTGATGAATTCTACAACTTGATAATATAAAGCCAAATGTTGTTCCTCCTGATAGAAGGAGACTTTATACTAAGAGTTTAACATCAGGGAAGGTAATGCGAAGAGCTCACAGTATTTCATAAAGGTGGCTGCTTTTCCTTGTCATTGTTGTGAAGCCTATTGGGTATATGGTTTTTAATGGCTTTATGCTTAACAGTGCTGTAAACATAGTTTGCATATTTTCCCACCGAGTTTGACAAGGACTGCAATTCCAATTTGGTCACTCAAGTTAATTTAGTCTAGACTTTCCGGAGCACACTTCTGGGGATGGGATATGTATGTGCACGGCGGAGCTGCCATGGCTCTGGAAGTTGCCCAGAGCGTTGCATCAAGTGAGGTTTTGGGGCGGTTTGAGGCAGACCTGTCTGGGTTTCCTCAGAGGAGGCTGAGGAAGGGGGGTGAGATGACAGGCGCAGCAGAGGCTGGCTCGGTGCCACCGGAAGATCCCCATGCACGTGAGTGACCTCGCTTGCCCAGTGTCGCTGGCTTCGTGCCCAGAATATGCACATGATGCAGCTCAAAGCAGCCGCAACGCACCCCAAGATCTGGGCCATGGGGGTTTTTACGCCATGCCTCCGAGCTGATGTCTGCTTAAAGGGGCACGGTAGACCTCTGAAATGGATTTTTCCCCATAAATGTTTTTTTTCTCCGGTGGAGTTTTATGTAATTCCAGAGAGCACTCTAAGTGAAATAGATTAAGAAATAAGCCATTTTATTCCTTTTATGTTGTCTCCCTGGTTTCTTTACTTTTCTCCTAGGCACTTGTGAAAGCTATTTCTGCTCAGATAGCTCTCACCGTGCCTCGCTTTTTGTTTGTTTCTGTGAGGCTTTTGCACAGAGACAGGAAAGAGAGAAACCATTCTTAAAATAGGAGCATATGGTTTTAGAACCACAAGAATTGGCAAGTGGGGCTCAGGGGTTGATTTAGCACCTGACAGTGCTCTTTGTTTGTTTGTTTTTGTTTTGCTTTTTGTTTTGTTTTTAATGGACTAGATTTCAAGTTGACAGTAGCTATTTTAACAAAATGACTGTAGGTTGTTATTTCTAATGTAGTTGAAGTTTATCAGGAAACACTGGAGTTGGCAGTGCCATAAAAGAACATGCAGAACACTCTGATTATGAAAACAATATTCATAATCCACGCTGAAGTTTTCAAATACATGCGTCTGCTGCCATTGATGTGATCCCAGGAGATGGGAACCTGAACCCCTGAGGTTATTTCCTGAGTAAAGAAGATTTAAAGATAAACAAATCCACATAAAATGATTCTGATAACATCTTCATAGATTAGGAGTAGCATGCTTGCTATAGTGCTATAGTCTTAGACTGTCTGTCAACTCGTCAGAATTTTTATTTCCAAATAGAAAGACTAGGTGAATTGAAGTTAAACTGTGTAGCAAAATATTAAGAGTACTAAAAAAACCCCAACCCAACAAGGAGCAACAGAAATTAATTAATAAAATATTTACGAGACGGTAAATAAAAGTGTGTGTGGGGAGGGAAGTAGAAGAGAAGGCAGGTCCCTCCACGTCACGGTTGAACTGCACTGGAGGTGGAATGTGGGATGCTTGCAGTCTGCTCACTCAACTGTATTTGACTAGGGCCGTCATCCCCTCAGCTTTCACAAGCACTGAATGTGTCAAAAATCTTTCAGAGAAAGTGTAAATTTTAACCAGCCTGCTTCTGGTTCATATTTAATGTGGTTTTAAAATGCTTAAATCATATCAATTCAAGGTATTTCTTCATCAGGTTTCATGGAGGTTAGCATAAATCAACAGGATAGTTCAATGTGAGAGTACATGTTAATTACGATAGGGGTACAGTGCTGATTTGTTAGAGTTTGTCTCATTTAGACCTACTTGAATTAAGGGTTTATAATTTGTGCATGCCATGCATTTTTATATGACGAACGCTCTGTTTAAGGACAGATTTTGACCTAAGTTCCAGTGCTGCCAGATTAGTCTAGAGGTGTCTGTGCCTATCCCAAACTTGTTTGGAAACAAACAAGAGTTTCACTCATTCAGCCACTAGAAAGTAGGTAAGAGTTTTTCTATTATTCTGGTTTCTTGTGTTACAAACTCTGCATCTAAGGAGCTAATGAAGCTTTAATATTTTAATTTTTAAAATTCCTGTCATAGGTCCATGGTGTCATTCCTGGTTCGTAGGTTTTTTACATGTGTAATACCAGCTTCTTAACTGAAATTTCATCCTGAGTTGTAAAATCAGAATTCAGTGTAATCCCGACCTGAAAAAAGTCAATCCTTTCTTATCATTTTGCTTTCACTACCTATAAGTGAAAACTATGCAGGGAGATGTTTGATCTTAAGTGTTTGGATTAAACTTTCACAAGGAAGAAGACTGACCCAGAAAGGCTACGTATCTGTCCTAAAATCACCAATGCAATGCGGGTGGAGCAGTTGCCTTCAAAGAGCAAACAGCCGGTCATCTTGCAGACAATACTCTCACTGTGAGACATGCCCTAAATTTTTGAATCTTTTTATTTTCAGAATACAATGTCACTTCTAAGGTGATTTTTTTAAAGTTGAGGGTTTTTTTCTTCCCCCTCCTTTAATCTAGGGTAAGAGTTTCTGACATAATTATTAAGGAGGCTGGTAAAACTGCACATATTGAAGAACAGATTCTGTAGTAGTAGTAGTAGCTGGCAGAAATGTTAAGTGCTTTTCACAGTCAACATTCAAACAGATTATCAGATGGCATATTTCACCCTGTTGTTACTTTAAATGAAGTGACCATGAAATCAACAAATCTGCTGTCAGGTGCCTGTCACGAAGATAGTTCTCCCTGTCACACAATGCCTCACATAACAGGTAATGTGTTTTTAAGAATCAGTCCTGTGTCACCTCATCAAGTCCTTGTTAAAAGATGAAATAAGACGGATGGTGTTGTCTCCCATGGAGTTGACTGAAATTCAGTAAAAAGCAATGCATGTTCTACAAAAAAAGAAAAACAACTAAAAGGGAAGTAATGCAGGTGCCAGTAAGATGCCTCTGACTGTGCCATTACTGCCTTTTTCCTTTGTCTTCAGAATGATTATTCACTTTTTCCTGCTTATTCCTTTCTAAGCTGAAAATTAATTGGGTCAAGTTTAAATTCTGTGATAAGGACAGGAAGAATTAATCCTCAGTCATCAAACAAATGAGAACTCAGAGTGGTGGTGTGCCAACAGCCGCATGTTCACTTGGAATGGTTAAGACCTGCTTCCGTGTCTAACAGAGATGACACTCATAATTAATTAAGTTATGAGGTGTTGCTAACAAGAATTTTGTTCAGGAGTCTTAAGTTTTATCATTAAATTCAGGGCCAGGGAAAAACTAAAATTACCATATTCAGTTTTTCTCTGTATACTTTCGTAACAGTTCTCCCAAACAAAATAGATTTTTGTCTTGTTCATGAAATTTTAATTATAGCATCATTCTCAGCTTCTCAGTGTAAGGAACTGTCAGCCAGCTTGAACTCTGCTGAGACAGATGCTGCAGGGTTTTTTTTTTTAATTTTGTTTTGACTTTTCAGACTCACCATTTTTGATAAAAAATAAAAATAGGGAGAGAAGTCACCTTAGTGATATATGGACATCTGTTACTGTAATTTGTTCTTCCATGGCTAGGTTGTGACTAGCATTAGTATATTCAGGCCAGTATGAGAAAAATAACCTTGCCTTTCCTCGCCACAGCTAAATGTAGTTTAAAGATTTTTTATAAGTAAAGGGCTAGTTTAGATGTGTTTCTTACAGAAGCAAGAAGGGGTCAGGAGGTACAAAGATGAGCCTGCTTCTTCTGTGCTGGCCAGCCAAGTTAGTTGGCTATGAAGATCTGCAGTACCCACTAGAAATTGTCCCGAACTTCTCCTAACAGTGTGTAAAGGAAGGGGATGATGGGTGGGTGGATGGGTGTGCTTCTGAGAGGTGATTGAGGTGCTCCAAGGCCATGTTTTAGGTATAGCGTGGATCATGATTTCAGGGTGAATTTGAATTGGTTGCACAACTACAGCAGCACTGCTCTAAGAAAATTGATACTGAAGCCAACGAAAGGAATGAGTCAGTGAGACACGCAGGCAGCCAAGATGGCTCTGCTTGAAACGTGTGTCTTGTGAGACAAGGCTTCACCTGGTTTGCATTGAGCTAGTTCTTACAGGTTGTCCCTGGTGTTTGTCCTATTCATGACTCTGTTGTAAAGTATGTATTTGATAAGATGTTTGAACCAACCATGTGGCTGCCATTTCTACTTTCCTACGAATTACCTGGATATATTATAAATGCATTTTGAGTGTTATTTCCTTTTTACAAATACACTTTTGTTTGAGGCATTGAAGATACTGAGGTGCTGTGTCAGAGCAAATTCAAGGAATCATGCATTAGGATCACATGAAGAAACTGCAGATGGGTTACAGGAAAGCAAAGATTAGGAGAAACATGCTAAACCTTTAGTTGGGTTGGTACTTGGCAACACTTTTTGGTGCGTTTCTCTTTGCCTGCTTAAGCTTTTGTCATGATGTAGGCATGGAGAAGTGATGTCTTTTGGATTAGAAGCAGAGATGGTGCAGAAAGAGCAAGAAGTGTTAACGATGTTTCATGTATTGGCTTCTCTTATGCTCCATATGGGCAAACGCTCCCACTTTGCTATATTAAAATTAGAGACAGAGCCCAGCCAAATCTTGCATCATGATTATTAATTTTGCTTATTGTCAAAGCCAAAGGAAGTTAGAACTGTTAGGTACCTTTTCAGTAGTGCCACAAATTATTGTACCTTAATAGTTTATTGTTGCTGTTCTTGTTTTGGCAGAGAAATAACCACAGCTCCATTTGAAAATGTGCATAAATTTGAACAAAAAGAATAAGCCTGGGACCAAGTTGATCCTAGTCCTTGTCCAAACTTCTGTTTTACAAATGCACAAAATGAAATGAGTAGAGAACATGGACATTGAGGCAGTGAATACTAGAGACTACGCTGAGTACAAACCTCTGCAGAAATAGCTGGAGTAAAACCCATAGCTTCTCCACCCCACCTGAGAATAAGTTAGATGCCCATAGACGTCACACAGATTTCAGTTCTGTGTATTGAAGAACATGGTAGAATTTTATAGCTCTTCCACATATAACTGTCACTGGAGACCAGATACAGAGCTGTACATGGAGACAGGATATATAGGTCCTGAAAAAGCAGCAAAGATAGTGGTGAGACTGGAAAAGTCTTCCACTCATCTAAATATGAAAAATCAGGAGATTTGGCTAT